>NW_021823200.1:0-52287 GCF_901001165.1 Salmo trutta
GTACTTTTTTTTGTCGTACATCACTTACTTCACAGGAGCAGCATTTCAACGTAAACATACTTTTTTTATCTAAATATGTTTATTGGCAGAAATGCCTTCTAGAACATGTGAACTTTCATGTGCCTTAATTAGAAACTTGTATTCCATCCATAAATATGAATACAATATTTACCACATGGCCTCACATATGAATCCTTAAAGAGATGAACGGGGCTAAGGCTTATGAGGATGTGACCGATGCTGAATGGATGTAGAAGAGCTCTCCAGTAGGTGTACCAAAACATTCAAGGGCTATTTTCTCAAAGTGAGGTTTCAAAGCAGATTATTTCCCCATTGTTCCTCAACTGCAGTGTATGATATCCCATTTTCTGTCTCTGAGTCTCTACCTTATCCAAAGAAAAAAAACGAATAATAATCACATTTTGCTACATAAGATCGAGGCGGTTGGTCACATTTTAGAATAAAGCTGTAACGTAACAAAATGTAGAAATTGTCAAAGGTCTGAATACTTTCCGAATGCACTATAGCCAACATTATAAGATTATGTTTTATTTGTCAAACGGCAGCCAAGCATCGAGGATCATGTTACCAGAATAAGGCCCTCAATATTTAATAGAAAGAAATATCAAGCTCATCCCCTTGCACATTCACCACCCTGTGAACTTCATCATTAATTTATTTATCTGTAGCCTAATAAACGGCATGCTTTCCCGATGAGTCATAGTGGGACGACCACACAAGATGTCATTGCGTGATTCCAAGTTTACTTCGATTTGATGGTTATTAAATCAATATTTGCGCATAAAAGCATTTCCACCAACATTTCTCTCATAATTAATTACCGACTTGTCTTGTGCATTTTGTTTTGTCAACATTTGTAAAGCTGACTGACACATTTTCCATCAGCACTTTCATGAAATGTCATGAAATGTTTTATCTGACATGTACTTTACTCGCATAAAAAGGTTGGATGGAAACCTGTTCACTGTTACTAGTAGGGTTCAATAATGTTGTCACTGTTACTAGTGTGGGTCAGATCTCCAATCTTACCATGGCACTGACCACCCTACTGACATAGATGGGGTTGCAACGAGCAGAGAAGTCCTTTGCGGGGTCACACAGACACTTGGGATTCACGTCAAGCAGCTTTAGGCAAATGTCCACTATATCGTCTTCAAACTGGAGAAACAATACATTTGGGCAGGTTAGTTAGCAACAATTTCTAAAATGTCTTGTCTATACTAACTTACAATTTTGTAATTTAACAGACGCTCTTATCCAGAGCGACTTACAGTATTGAGTGGATAAGTGTTCGTATTGGTCTCCCGCAGTAATCGAACCCCACAACCCTTGCGTTGCAAGAGCCATTCTTTACCAATGGAGCCACGAAGGACTCTAGCCAATCACGTAGACTAAGATATCGTGTGACATTTGGGGTCGGTTTCCTGGACAACAGATTAGTCCTGGACTTCTCTAGAGTAAAAATAATTTGGGAGGGAGAATCTCCATTGACTTTGCTTTTTAGTTGAGGAATATATTTAATCTGTGTCCAGGAAACAAGCCCTATATGTTATAAGCAGATAGCTAGTACTTTTCAACTGTACAATACTGTATTGTTTGTTCTGTGTACCTGTCCGAAGTTCCACGCCATAGAGCTGATGTATTTGTCAGAACCTTTGTACACCAGGCCTTGTTCTCTCATCACATACTCCTGCCTCTCCTCCTCTTCAGGTAGATGCACCCAGTCCTCTACAGCCCGCAACAAAATACAGCCGTTTTAAAAACATGAATTATAAGAATTTGTTCCACTGACTTGACTGGATAAATAAAAAATATATTATTATACAAACTGAAATGAAAGGGTATCTGGACAAGGTTTAAATTGCGAGTAACTTTAACATGTTATCATGCTGTTACTGTGTTATGACCACTGTCTCCCATGCTAGAATGTAGTGTTACCAAGCTGTGTTACCAGTATGTTACCAGACTTTAATACCAGGATGTTAGCAGGCTGTGCTACCAGGCTGTGCTGCAAGGCTGTGCTACCAAGCTGTGCTAATAGGCTGTGCTACCAATGAACTCATCACATGGTTTCAACAGCAATGCCACCACTTTGATATTAGAGATCAGCATTCATAACCACAGACTGTCATTCATATAATGTGGCTCTGGATGTTGTGGCCCATTGTTTGTATCTGTGTGTCTATTATGTCCCAAAACAGTTATGAGGCGTCTTTCCAACCCATACAGCGACATGGGTTACAACAATTTCTGTAAAGTTAGCCATTTCCAGCTTTTTAAACTGATGAGAACATTCAGGAATGCTACATTTGACACCCTCTGGATACTGTATCAAATATTGACTGTCTGTTACCATGGCTGTATTGATGCAGTCACAGCATTTGTTGTCCTTTCTGTGATTAAAAAAGTGAATTTATCACAGTTCTAGTTAACATTTTTACGAATGCTTTAAACTCCAATCTAAAGTATTACATATGCTTTACCATACTCTCAAATCTCGTTCACAGGAAGTGAATTCATTGTCCAGAATTCCCATGAGGGATAATAAAGTTGTTTGAATTGAATTGTGTTTACCTTTGCACCAGGGATTAAACAGCAGAAGGAGCTTGCCCAGGCTGCTGCCCACTGATGCGGTGGCGCTGGTCTTTACAGACAGCCTGTACTCTCCCACTGGGGCATCTGCTGGGCTGGTGATGTCCAGGGTGATTGAGCCTGCCAGGAACACTGAGCCCTGGTGAACCTTGACCTTCCAGGAGGAACCCTTCCCACAGCCCTCAGGTAGCCTGAACACTGACCTGGTCCCCAATGCCTCCGAAGGCTGGGGCCCTGGATGGAAAACAGAGGATGTTGTGGTTGTGTTCAGTAGGAATGAAATTGCTGAAAACTTTCAGAAACAGTGATACACTGGGAGTACAAAAAATGACTAGTCCCCATTTTCCCTCAGAACAGCCTCAATTATCCGGGGCATGAACACTACATGGTGTCGAAAGCGTTCCTCAGGGATTCTGGTCCATGTTGACGCCAATCCTTCTCACAGTTGTGTCAAGTTAGCTGGATGTCCTTTGGGTGGTGAACCATTCTTGATACACATGGGAAACTGTTGAGTGTGAAAACCCCAGCAGCATTGCAGTTCTTGACACACTCAAACTGGTGTGCTTGGCACCTACTACCATACCCTGTTCAAAGGCACTTAAATCTATTGTCTTGCCCATTCACCCTCTGAATGACACACATACACAATCCATGTCTCAGTTGTCTCAAGGCTTAAAAATCCTTTAACCTGTCTCCTCTCTTTCATCTACACTAATTGAAGTGGATTCAATTAGGGATCATAGCTTTCACCAGGATTCACCTGGTCAGTCTATATCATGGAAAGAGCAGGTGTTCCTAATGTTTTGTGCACTCAGTGTATTTGTCCAATTAGATTCTATATTTTCTGACAGCTTAACGTTGATGTCAGGAGTACATATACATTACAAGTGGAGGTATCTCAAGTCCTGTCATTGGTGCAATTCAGTTTTTAGATTTAAATTGAATTGACCCCAACTCAGGTATGTAAATGCATACAAGGATTTGTTCCAATGTCATTATTACTGCACGTGTCTGTCTTTCAAAGGGGACTAACATAGGGCCGATTTCTCTACCCTAGCCTCGATCCATCCTAGTGTGTTTTAGTCCAGGACTAGCATAATCTGGGTCCGGGAAACTTTTAATACAAACAGCCCTAATAAATAGCAGCGATAAATAAAGTTATTCTATTTTCTATTCTAGATAGCTCACCTGTCTCCACCTTCAGCTCCAGTAAGTCTGTTGTGGGCCTGGAGGGGCCATGGAGTCAAAGGTGACCAGGAAGGACTGGCCTCTCCTGACTATCAGTCTGTTCACTGAGATGTCATTGGTTTTGTGGGCTTTGTTGTTCTTCTCACAGTGGAGCTCTACTTTGCCAACGTCTTCAAGAAAGAATGAAATTAATACATATATAGAAAAACTTTTTTCATTTGAAACTGAATTATCCCTTAGTTAAAATCCTGCTTTTCTATTTTTCCTGATAATACAACTTTTATGTTTTCTAGTGTGGGTGTCTGTTTCTGTGTTTGATGTTGTCTTGCCCAATGTTTGTTGGTCACATTTTTGCCTGACAGCAACATAGCAGAAACACTATCAGTTGGGCTAGTTTAGATCACTGGATAGAGAAAACACTTGTAGCCTTTTCACCATGCAAAATGCAGAATAAATATGCAGAAAGAAATAGGCGAAAGACCATAGACTTAGGAATTAGAATGTAATATGATCTCTATGTAAAAGACAGCCTTGGGCCAGTATGAAATGGTATGAGGAACCTATGACAATAATTCAAGTGAAACATCTATTTTTCTAGTTTGCTAGTGTTATCTATGCCAGTGGTTCCAAAACTTTTTATAGCCCCGTACCCCTTCAAACATTCAACCTCCATCTGTTACCCCCTCTAGCACCAAGGGCAGCGCACTCTCAAATGTTATTTTTTGCCATCATTGTAAGCCTGCCCACATACACACTATACGATATATTTATTAAACATAAGAATGAGTGTGAGTTTTTGTCATAAACCGGCTCGTGGGAAGTGACTAAGAGCTTTTATAGGATTAGGGCACAAATAATAATATAATAATGATCAATAATTGTGCTCTTTATTTAGCCATCTTACATTTTAAAACCTTATTTGTTCATCAATTTTGGACCCCCTTGTGGCTCCCCCTAAATGTGGAGTATGAAATAATTTTGACATAACACATTTTTGCTATCATTATTTTTTTACATCCGTTATTAGACAGTGATGATGATTATGAACATGGTCTTTTGCCTGCTAATGCCTGCAATGCAGTGAAGAAAGCGATATGACAACAATAACGTCTAATGTAACTGGCCCCTCTAACAGTTCAACTGGCCCCAGCTTGGCCCCCCCCCAGTTGAAATGGTCTAGAACCGCCACTGTTTAACAGATGAACAAACACCAACAAGGATGATCTTTCTTTGTAAGAAATGTTCCATTCTACAAGTCAAGTCACCCAATTACCCATTCACTGTACTATATTACCCTCTGTCACTAAACATGACTTAGGCTACCTTGACAATGCAATAGTCACATTTTTTAGCATCTGAATTTGATCAAAAATCTTGCAATGAGCAGTGTTAGTTGACTTACCAAAACCCATTGAAGCTGTCTCTCACGTGGTTGTGTTGGTAAGTGGATTGAGTTGCTTGTTGTAGTACTGCAGTACTGTAAGTTACGAAAGGATGCCAGGGCTTTTAAAAGGAGCCCTACCCATGTTATAAGAATGTCTCAAATTTCACACAGTTACAAATGTACACACCTTTTCTTACTTTCAGGAAAATGTGTCATTACATAGTCATCATCACCACATCAGCATATACATTAAACCAGAAATGTGTCTTCATCTGCTGCGTTGAGATTGAACTGCTGTAGTTAGCACTCTCTAAATGTGTCTTCATCTGCTGCGTTGAGATTGAACTGCTGTAGTTAGCACTCTCTAAATGTGTCTTCATCTGCTGCGTTGAGATGAACTGCTGTAGTTAGCACTCTCTTGATGGTTTGAGTTGTATTACATTGTTCAATGTGTTTTCTGTCATATGGTGACTTCAACCACAGACAATCAGCATGGCAGTGAATCAGCACAGTGACTACGACTATCATGAGCATCATCTGAGGTTCAAAGGTGGTTATCCTACAGTACTACTGATAGAAACCATAACATATATTATACAGTCATCATACATCAGGGATTTGACATTAAGGGTTACGCTATTGCCCAGGGTAAGAGTCTGCTCTGAGGTTGCCCCATTCGGGAGGGGATTTGTATTACTGATAACCACAAACACAAATAATTGCAGTAGTTTGGTCTTTCTCCCCTGTGTGTAGGTGAAAATAGCAATACAAATTTTTTGAGCAAGTGATCATAATCTTCATGCCTTTCAGACCTTAATGTCATTCCTCTTCCATGATTCTGGCTCAAATGGATAATTTAGACCTTCTATTTGCCAAATTGGCAACTATTCAGATCCAATCAGTGTATCTGCTCAGTTGCACAGAATACAACAGGTGTAAAACAGCACAGTGAAATGATTGCTTGGATGCACTTCGTCAATGTTGCAGTAATACTAGTCTATAAAATAAAAACACACAATAATGTTTTTAAAGTACAATGTATTGGAAATGTAGAACATATTGACATGTAGAACATATTGACATGGAGAATATATTGACATGGAGAATATATTGACCTGGAGACTATATTGACATGGCGAACTATATTGACATGGCGAATACTTGGACATGGAGAATATATGACATGGAGAATGTAATGACATGCAGAATATATTGACATGTATACAAGATGTATTGGACTATCACAAATAGACACTATTGAAATCTATATACATCTTGATTTCTACGCAGGGCAAATGACACATCAAAGATGAATACTAGTCTCAGTCCCATGTATATAATGCATTCGGAAAGCTTTTAGACCCCCTGACTTTTCCACATGTTGTTACGTTACACCCTTATTCTAAAATGGATTAAACAGTTTTTCCCCCTCATCCATCTACAAGCAATGCCCATAGGGACAAAGCAAAAACATATTTTCCAAAATTTTGGCAAATGTATAAACAAATAAAAACTGAAATATCACATATACATAAGTACTTAGCAATTTACTCAGTACTTTGTTGAAGCGCCTTTCACAGTGATTACAGCCTTGAGTCTTCTTGGGTGTAACGCTACAAGCTTGGCACACCTGTATTTGGGGAGTTTCTCCTGTTATTCTCTGCAGATCCTCTCAAGCTAGGTTGTATGGGGAGCGTCGCTGCACAGCTATTTTCAGATTATCTCCAAAGATGTTGATTGGTAAAAGGGCGGGCTCTGTGGCGGGCCACTCAAGGACATTAGAGACTTGTCCCGAAGCCACTCCTGCGTTGTCTTGGCTGTGTGATTAGGGTCGTTTTGCTGTTGGAAGGTAACATATTCGCCCCCAGTCTGATGCTCTTGAGAGCTCTGGAGCAGGTTTTCAACAAGGATCTCTCTGTACTTAAATCCGTTCATCTTTGCCTCGATCCTGACTAGTCTCCCAGTCCCTACAGCTGAAAAACATCCCATCAGCATGATGCTGCCACCACCATGCCTCACTGTAAGGATGGTGCCAGGTTTCCCTCCAGACGTGACGCTTGGCATTCAGGCCAAAGGTTTTCAATCTTGGTTTCTTACACCAGAGAATCTTGTTTGTCATGTCAGAGTCCTTTAGGTGACCTTTGGCAAACTCCAAAGCGGGCTATCATATGGCTTTTTACTGAGGAAGTGGCTTCCGTCTGGCCCACTCCTTACCGATAAAGGCCTGATTGGTGGAATGCTTACAGCGATGGTTGTCCTTCTGGATGGTTCTCCCATCTCACAAAGGAAACTCTGGAGCTGTGTCAAAGTGACCATCTGCTTCTTGGTCACCTGCACTGACCAAGGCCCTTCTCCCCCGAATTGCATAATTTGGCCGGGTGGCCAGCTCTAGGAAGAGTCTTGGTGGTTCCCAAATTCTTCCATTAAGAATGATGCAGGCCACTGTGTTCTTGGGGACATTAAATGCTGCACAATGTTTTTGTACCCTTTCCCAGATCTGTGCCTCGACACAATCCTGTCTCAGAGTTCTACGGACAATTCCTTCAACCTCATAGCTTGGTTTTTGCTCCTGACATGCACTGTCAACTGTGGGAACTTATATAGACAGGTGTCTGCCTTTCCAAATCATGTCCAATCAATTGAATTTACCACAGGTGGACTCAAATCAAGTTGTTAAAAACATCTCAAGGATGATCAATGGTAACAGGATGCACCTGAGCTGAATTTTTTGTCTCATAGCAATGGGTCTGAATAACTATGTACTGTAGATAAGGTATTTCTGTTTGTTTTTCTTGTACATTTGCAACAATTTTCGCTTTGTCATTATTAGGTGTGTGTGTAGATTGATGTGGAAAAAAAATCTTTAATCAAATTTAGAATAAGGCTGTGAAAAAAGTCAAGGGGTCTGAATACTTTCCGAAGGCACTGTATGCTGCCATGGTACAACGGCATGCATTTGTTTGATAGAACAGGTCACATGACTACAATCATTTAAACGTTAAAGGTAGTTTATTCCCCATTTAACAGTTTAACTCCATTTGAATTGGCTTTTATCATACAGTATTTATATTTTTTATCATATTGTTCTCATCTCTCTGGTTGCTACTTTTATTCGCTAATAAGCAGTGTCACATTCTGTCGTCCAGGTTGCTCAAGACATCTTATTTCACCATCTCTGACTAATGTAATTGTACCCTTTTGCTGCACCTTTTTTTTCACTGGTTTATCTTGATTATAAATGTCAGTTCATCTACTTTTCTGCCTCTTGATGAATTCATGAAGGGAGTCTTGCTGCTCGGAACCGTTGCGAAAGCGCTTACTCAACGTCCGACGTGGGAGAGGTAGGCGAACTTCCGACTTCTGACTAAATGATGAAGGAGGAAACATTGTCTGTTAGCAGGTTTTTGTTCCAACCCAACATGAAAACATCTGATTCAAATGATCCGACCGCTAATGCGATTCAATCCAGAGTAGTTAGGAACTGTTGTGTTAGTGCTGGGCTGGAATAAAATCCTGTTTACATGGCTCTCCAGGACCAGGCTCTTGGCCATCCGCCCTGTTCTTGACCTGCAGCTCTGGTCACGCATCCCCCATCCACGCACTCCTTGCCTGGGCCATCATGGCCGTGTTCTGCGGCGGCCCCAGCTGCCTCACTTCCACCCTGCCCTCCACCCCACGGCTACAGCGCCCCAGGGAGGCCATGTATCTCTGGGCATGGGCACCCCAGTGCCAGGAACGTAGCTGGGAGTCATGCTCCTGCCAGAGGAAGAGGAAGAGCTGCCGGGGGCACTTCCTCTGGCCCCAGCACATGGCGGTTCTCAGAGCCATCATGCCCTTAGCGTCCTCCAGTTGGAGTGGGGCGTCGCGCACCAGTAGCTCCTGTATGGACTGCAACTGGCCATAGGTGGCGGCCACGTGGAGGGCCCCAGTCTGGCCCTTAACATTGGTCCCTGCAGAGATAACAGGGTCACATTTGTTTGGCAGAATGAAAGAAACCACACTGAAACAAGGAGGGACTGGCTTGACTTTTGCAACTTGTTTTCCATTGCACGGCCTAATTAACATAACCCAGATGTCGCCAGCGTACCGGGAAAACCCTGTATCTCCAAAAAGTTAAATCGCCAGGAATTAAAAATAATAACATACAGGGTTTTTTTCAGACCTATTGCTATACATTAATTGAAGTTCACTAGGCATTTTAGAATTATTTATATTAGCCCTAGAGAAATATTTTCTTATTACTGCTTGTTTTTCTGAAGTCTACCAACCTTGCCAGCAGGCATGCCAGCTAAGATAGTTAGACAAGCTAGCTACTCTTACTTGAATGATCCGCTGAAATGGCTTCTTGGTAGTTGGGAGATCGGGAACCTATCTGGGCTAGCTAAAGACAACTTCATAAAATTGCTAGTGGCTAGTAGTATTACAGAGATTATTACATGTTCTTTTGTATTATTTTTTTAACATTACAAATCTGAGGGTGCACCTGCCCCTGCTATGGGCTTGACGCCTCTGAGGGGGATATCTAGATTCAATTTATGTAAAAAATTTAGCAAAATCACCCCAGGTGAGATACAAGGTTTTTCCAGTGCGCCGGTGATATCCAGATGTTTTGCCTCTGCGGTGGTGGGTACCTTGTTGGAGCAGGAAGCGGACAGCGGGCATGTGTCCACGGTGGGCACTGATGAACAGAGAAGAGACGGTGAGAGAGCCAGGAGGGAGCTCCTCTCATGGAACCCATAGCACTGAGATGGGAGGAACGTGGAGGTGCTGGTTTGGACATCACACTCTTGAGCTACATGAAATAAAGAGAAAATAGTCATTTCATGTGTGAAAAGTCGATGGAAATGTTCATCCTAAAAAAGGGGAATAGTGAAGTAAATAAGGTCTACAGGTTATAATAGCAGCTGTGAGATGCTGTTTAGATGTGCAGTAATTACAGGCTAGCCACATTAGATCAAATAAGGAGTTGGATCTTTCAACAAGTCTGATAAAGAAATGCAGTATTGCTATTACTATTTTTGGTGATGATGCCTCTTTTTTTACTATGATCAATAATGACCTGAGCCATAGAGAGTCTCTGTGTATGACTGCTGTAGACTATTCTAGGTTTTTCTTTCATGCCACATCACCTTGAATACATCCCCAGTAGCTGCAGCTATCACAAGCTCAGCCCGTCCATCATAAGGCCAGATCATCAGGGTGACAGTAGTTCCAGGGACGATGTCATTACAGTGAATAGTGGTGCCATCATATACAATGCATTCAGAAAGTATTCAGACCCCTTGACTTTTTCCACATGTTGTTACATTACAGCCTTATTCTAAAACATATTAAATACTTTTTTCCCTCATCAATCCACACACAGTACCAAAACTGTATTTTTTACATTTTTGCTTGTAATAAAAATGGAAATATCACATTTACATCAGTATTCAGACCCTTTAGTCAGTAACTTGTTGAAGCACCTTTGGTAGCGATTACAGCCTTGAGTCTCCTTGGGTGTGACGCTACAAGCTTGGCACACCTGTATTTGGGGAGTTTCTCCCATTTTTTGGGTCAGAGAAGTATATCATTAAATAGTTAGTCAAACTGGAAAACACCCTCAATAATATGTTCACTGTGACGGGCCTGTCACTGCTAGCCTACGTTTGAGATGTATAATGTCCCTGATTCTAACTTCATTAAAACCAATAAAAATAAATGGATACATATCTAATTAATGAATCAACAACATCTCCCCATTTCTCATTAAAATATGTCAACAGTTAAACCTGCAAATTACATCAAAAGTATTTATTTTACCATTATCCAGGTAGCAGTACTCTCTGGGAAGTCTGTTGGGAATCCCCACCACGAATTCCATGGCGTGTTTTTCAGCTCTCTGATATTCATATTAGTGGTGGTAGTTGGGAACAACGAACATCTCTCCCCGTTTCACGCAGCCTTGCACCAAGACTGTGAAACTGACTTTCTTCGACGGGTCACGGTAAATTGCGTTTTTGGGTCCTCTGTACCTCTTCTTTGATGTGTGAAATGACCACTTACATGTACAGTATACAAGACATTATTGCTTACATATGCCGACGTTTCACTATGAAGATGAAAATGATCAGGCCTGCTGTACATCTTGTCTGTATAAATTACTGTGAAAACACGTCTAGGGTTGTGAAACCTGTGCTGTTAAAATACAAGTAAATCATTTTTATTCTTAACTGGAATAAACGGATTGGGCAAAAAACACGATTCTGGTGTTGCTTCATCGAAAGCAGTAGTGGATTGTGTCCTGCCTGACTGAGAAGCAGTAGATGTTCTGATCCAGTTTGGCACCACATACCTCAACTCAGAAACAGACTCAATGCGAGCAGTGACCTCAGGGTTGCACAGTCAAAAAATATCCCAGAATAGACATGATTGTTGAAAACCCCTCATTAGGACTGTGTGGGTTTCCTGGTCTACATCTGTTCAGGATAAAAATGATTTATTGTATTTTAACAGCAACAGTTCCAACCTAGACCTTTTTTCAACTGTACTTTTTACAGTAAGATGTACAGAAGGACAGATCATTTTTCATCTGTACTGTTACTTAGGGTTGCACTATCAAAAAGCCTGTGTGTGTGTTCTGTCTACATCTGTGTGATGTGATCAATTAGTTTATTCGAGTTCAGAATGACTTTTTTATTGTATGTTACAGCAACATTTCCAACCAGGACAGATAATGTAAGAGAGTTTATTTGTTTTTGTCTATATTGCATTTGTTTTAGGCATAGGGGAAATGAAATGTAACCGATATTTACGTATAGCATGTTTTCATAAGTCTTGGGTCCAAGGAAAACAACAGAATTTCTCATTTGGATCCCAGGCTGAAAAGTTCATGAAACCCCTGTCCTTTAATAATAAGCTGTTATATCCCATTATATCTTCCACCCACTATGTTGAGTGCACGGCGAGTGCATATTTTTGTTGTTGATACATTGTGCAATTTCATTGAGATTTAATAAAATCACTTTATATTGCATGATTTTTATTACTGTTGATAGTGAAATTGTTTGAACAATAATCTGCAAAAGTCAAATGATTCAAGTGTGGGTGTAAGGGCTGTCGTCGGAAGAAGACCAAGGTGCAGCGGAGGATAGTGTTCATCTTGACATTTAATTCAAACAAAGAGAACACTATACAAAAAAAACAGGAAAACCGACAGCTGACCAGTACTGACAGGAAACACACACTGAACAGAAACAATTACCCCCCCCAAACCCAAAGGAAAAACATGCTCCTTATGTGTGACTCCCAATCAGCAACAACGAGCTTCAGCTGTGCCTGATTTGGGAGCCACACAGGGCCCAAAACAAAGAAATACAAAAACATAGAAAAAGGAACATAGAACGCCCACCCAATGTAACACCCCTGGGCCTAACCAAAATAAAGAACAAAAAACCCCTCTCTATGGCCAGGGCGTTACAGTGGGCAGCAAAGTACACGAGAATCTCTTTCTTTCATAATGGACCACAATGGGAACAAGCCTTGACTTTGTCTATGTAAATCCTCTGTAATTGCTGTACTGTATTGCTGACTGGTGTGGCTTCTTAATGCATTTTAAAATTGTCAAATTAAATAAAATGCATAATTTGCTTAAATATCCTGATTAACTTATTGTTCTTTCAGAATTCAAGTCTGGCCACTAAAAGAAAGACTTCCAACAGGCTTATGCCACTGTTAGAATAATGGCTGTATGTCCCACTAAAATACAAAGCATCTGGCTTATGATGTTCCACTATAATCCAAAGCCATCTGGCTGTATGATGTTACACTAAAATCCAAAGCATCTGGCTGTATGATGTTCCCAACTAAAATACAAAAGCATCTGGCTGTATGATGTCCCACTAAAATACAAAGCATCTGCTGTATGATGTCCCACTAAAATACAAAGCATCTGGCTGTATGTAGAACTAACATAAAAAATAAAAGTGGTAAGGCCAAAATGAATCTGTAAATATTCATACACTCATTGAAGCAAATGTATGTTTGGCATTCAAAAAGTTATCCTTTTTAGATGAAACTGTAATAAATATTTTCCATGTCACCAAATAATGATTAAAATACATTGTTTTGCAATGAAGGTCTACAGTACTTCAACAGCACTGTCTGGGGTAGCACCATGGTGTAGTCGTGAGGACAGCTATCTTCAGTCCTCCTCTGGCCACATTGGACTTCAATACAAAACCTTTTGAAGGCCTCACCCCTTCCATACACAAACATGGTAATCTATGACCACTTCCGGAGAACGTCCTCCAACCAAACAAAACATTTGCAGTATGAACTGACATGTTGTCCATCCAATTATAGAATTAGGATCAGAGAATGAACCTAGTGAGTTGTATTGGGATTGTGCCACAGGGCATTATGGGGGTTCTATGTTTTGTGAAGCTTGGTGGACATTGGTCTGATAGAGATTAAGAGTGAAAAGTGATAGTTGATCAATTATTTTGATATATTCAATTCAAATTAGTTTTTCTATTTACAGGAGACGGAGGAAGTATATTATAAATTGTTTTCTTGGTTTAAGAACTGTATTTATGTGTCCAGTTAGTGAAATGTATTTAAATGTGACTTGCTAACTTCAGTAGCTAAACAAAAACCCCGTTCATTCTCTGGAATACACGGTGCAAATTAAAAGTGATGGTCGATCTCTGCCTGCGATCAGTTTCATGAAGAAGAATGAAAAGGTGAGGGGTTCAATACAAACTGGTATCAAACGTATAACAGCTGCTTAACAACAAGTCTTCATCAAGCCGCCATGTATTGCTTGGCCTCGCCTGCTTTTTGGAAAGTCTGAGCCTTGGGCAAAAGAGGGGTAGCAGTGACCTGAAGTACATCGATCGTTCAGCAGGCACAATGCCCACATCAGATTCAAGCTTCTGGAAAAAAGCGGCCTCGATCATGACGGAAGTTCTGCGTATTCAAACTGTGCGACACAACGAGAAGTTGGAAGAAACAGGGATGTTCTCAAGCAGTTTATCAACACCACTGCGTTTTTGGGGCCTGAAAGAATTTGCTTTTAGGGACACTACGAGAGGGAACGTTCCGCCGACAAGGGAAAACTACAATGAGCTTGCAGAGGGCAATTGCACGTAACAATGCTTTACTTTGCTGAACATATGGATTTTTCCACTGTCTTTTCTGGGATGGTCGAAATCAATTGCGAATGTTTTATAGCTTCCATCCCATCATCCATTCAAAGTTAGATTAAAGAGAGAGGTTGATGCAGGGCATGTTTTCTATGTGCGCTCAAGTAGGCTTTCACTTTCCTCCGGTATACTATTTAGCAAAGATGAAAACACAATCACACAAGCAAAAAATTCACGATCTGACATGCTGTATGGGATGAAAACTACAATTTTTCAGTCTGATCAACTGTAGGCTCCTAATAAGATCAGCTGCATACAGCCTATGTGCCCTGTGCATCTGGTCAGGGTAAACTAATTGGTAACGTTATGTATTTATAGTCCATTTGTGTGTCAGGAGAAAATGATGAATGTGATCAAATTTGGTTTATATTCAACATTGGGCTGGCTAGGCTGCCTATACGTTTTCAATCCAAAATGATTCACTGGAATGAATCAAGCAACATAATAGTGATGACATACGTGAGGTCATTTTGTTTTTATACGGCCTACAGTTGCATAGAACTGCATGATTGCAACATGCATGAAGCAAGCTCAGCCCTGTGAGTTGTATTGTCTCCCCCCCAGGATGAAAGGCCAGGAGTTTTTTTCATCTTCGAGTTTTTTAAACCATGTGACCGGATTAGGAAAAAACTGGTCCCATCATAGCCCATATAAAACCTTTTTACAACTGATTAATCACTGTCATAGGGTCCAGAGTTTTCCTGCTTAGGTTACAAGATAAGGAAAAACGTCCAGGTCCCTGGTGGTAAAAATTGCCCCCCCCCCAATCTGGGACCTATGGTGCCACCAGTCTGCTTGCAGTTGTCAGTTATCGTCAGGTATGTGGATGATCAGGGTGTTGGTGAGGGTGTTGGTCAGGGTGATGGTCAGGGTGTTGGTCAGGGTGATGGTTCAGGGTGTTGGTCAGGGTGTTGGTCAGGGTGTTGGTCAGGGTGATGGTCAGGGTGTTGGTGTGGGTGATGGTCAGGTTGATGATCAGGGTGATGGTCAGGGTGTTGGTCAGGGTGATGGTCAGAGGTGTTGGTCATGGGTGTTGGTCAGGGTGAATGGTCAGGGTGTTGGTCAGGGGTGATGGTCAGGGTGATGGTCAGGGTGATGATCAGGGTGTTGGTCAGGGTGTTGGTCAGGGTGAGGGTCAGGGTGTTGGTCAGGGTGTTGGTCAGGGTGATGGTCAGGGTGATGGTCAGGGTGTTGGTCAGGGTGATGGTCAGGGTGATGGTCAGGGTGTTGGTCAGGGTGATGGTCATTGTGTTGGTCAGGTTGTTGGTCAGGGTGATGGTCAGGGTGATGGTCAGGGTGATGGTCAGGGTGTTGGTCAGGGTGATGGTCAGGGTGATGGTCAGGGTGTTGGTCAGGGTGTTGGTCAGGGTGATGGTCAGGGTGATGGTCAGGGTGTTGGTCAGGGTGATGGTCAGGGGTGTTGGTCAGGGTGATGGTCAGGGTGATGGTCAGGGTGTTAGTCAGGCTGATGGTCAGGGTGTTGGTCAGGGTGATGGTCAGGGTGTTGGTCAGGGTGGTGGTCAGGGTGTTGGTCAGGGTGTTGGTCAGGGTGATGGTCAGGGTGATGGTCAGGTGTTGGTCAGGCTGATGGTCAGGGTGTTGGTCAGGGTGATGGTCAGGGTGTTGGACAGGGTGATGGTCAGGGTGTTGGTCAGGGTGATGGTCAGGGTGTTGCACAGGGTCGTTATCAGAAATGTTTATTGGGCTAGTTTGATGTGTGAAGTGGGCAAGATGCCAACTCTTGTTTAACTTCACGGAGAAAACTTCTCCAAACTTATGATGGCGCAGTTGTAATGGAATGTATCAGCTATTGTATTTCCAGCTAAGTTCCCTCCTGTTCCCTGTTATTTAGAGGTGAGACCACTCCACTACCATATGTCAACTCTGTCCTGACATGAACTGAAGCCATGTCTCATGTGCCCGCTCATCCACTAGCACATTGAATGTTTCCCTCTCCAAGCACCTCTTATCAATTTTCTTTTCATTACTCTATGTAGAGTCCATCAAATACAATATCACAGTATGTACACATCAATGATTTTACTCCTTGCTTGGACTAACTCATTCTTAGCTTTTTGGTCTACCTGTGTAGTGTGTTGTGTTATTGTTATTTGTCTTCCCAGACAAATCCTGTCCTGCACTGAAGTCAAGCCTCTGAACACCTCAACTCGTGCCGCATACCCTCATTCAATCACTGCTGTGATCCCTTCAAAACACTGTAAGTAGCCCTCTCATTCCATTCCCAATAGATATTGTACCTATAAAATGTCTTTATTAAATGTTTTAGGTTAAAATAATTACTCTTTGATGATTTTTGAAACACACTTTGACATCTCTAATTCGTTCAGCGCCTATACCGTGGGTCTCCCATCCTCCTAAATTGTTGAAGTCACCAGCCTCCACTTGTGTACCAGTAAGAGGAAGGAGGAGAGAGCGAGGGAGAAGGCTGTGTACCCGTAGCGGGAGGAGAAGAGAGGGAGAAGGCTGTGTACCAGTAGAGGGAGGGAGAAGAGAGGAGAAGGCTGTGTACCAGTAGAGGGAGAGAAGAGAGGGAGAAGGCTGTGTACCAGTAGAGGGAGGAGAAGACGAGGGAGAAGGCTGTGTACCAGTAGAGGAAGGAGGAGAGAGCGAGGGAGAAGGCTGTGTACCAGTAGATGGAGGAGAAGAGAGGGAGAAGGCTGTGTACCGGTAGAGGAAGGAGGAGAAGAGCGTCACCTTGACGGAAAACAAAAAGGTGAAAATAACATTGAGACACTGCCAGAGTTTAAGTTGAGCGGTGATGTGATGTCATTATTTCGCTCATGAGGGTGCAATGGCTGGCTGTCCCGGCCTACAACCATGATGCAACAGGAACTAGTGGCTTTCTGTAGACTGTTGTTTATCCGCTGCCTGCCATTGTACTGTGACAGTAGTAGCCAGTGCTGTCATCGTACTGTCTGACAGTAGTAGCCAGCAGTGGTGGAAAAAAGTACCCAATTGTCATCTTGAGTAAAAGTGAAGATACCTTAATAGAAAATGACTCAAGTAAAAGTCACCCAGTAAAAATACTACTTGAGAAAAAGTCTAAAAGTATTTGGTTTTAAATATACTTAAGTATCAAAAGTAAAATTATAAATATCTTCAAACCAGACGGCAGACGGCATTATTTACTCATAGCAGGAGGACACTCGGACAACAATTTACAAATGAAGCATTTGTGTTTAGTGAGTCAACCAGATCAGAGGCGATAGGTATGACCAAGGTTGTTCTCTTGATAAGTGCATGAATTGGACCATTTACATTCAAAATGTAACAAGTACTTTTGGGTGTCAGGGAAAATGTATGGAGTAAAAAGCTCTGATTCAAGGGCCCAGCTAGACAATGAGTGGCACTGTGGGTACGTGTGTATGAGGTGAATGAAAACAAAGAGGTGTGTGAAGAGGACTGGGGGTCTTTTTTCTGACCTTGAGCTCAATAGACTGGGACTTTGTTGAATGCTACTGAAGTGTGTGTACTTCCCTCGTGTACACACATGCTCTACATCATTTTAAACAGAAGATATATTACATTACAGCAAGACAAATATTTGACAAACATACATTTTGCTTCATGAGTGTATGAATATTTAAATTTAATTTAGGCTTTACCACTTTATTTGTATTTAGTGGGACATCATACAGCCAGATGCTTTGTATTTTAGTGTGACATCATACAGCCAGATGCTTGTATTTTAGTGGGACATCATACAGCCAGATGCTTTGTATTTTAGTGGGACATCATACAGCCAGATGCTTTGTATTTTAGTGGGACATCATACAGCCAGATGCTTTGTATTTTAGTGGAACATCATACAGCCAGATGCTTTGTATTTTAGTGGAACATCATACAGCCAGATGCTTTGTATTTTAGTGGGACATAATACAGCCAGATGCTTTGTATTTTAGTGTAACATCATACAGCCAGATGCTTTGTATTTAGTGTAACATCATACAGCCAGATACTTTGTATTTTGGTGTGACATCATACAGCCAGATGCTTTGTATTTTAGTGTGACATCATACAGCCAGATGCTTTGTATTTTAGTGGGACATCATACAGCCAGATGCTTTGTATTTTAGTGGGACATCATACAGCCAGATGCTTTGTATTTTAGTGGGACATCACACAGCCAGACACTTCGTATTTCAATGGAACATTTTATTTCTATTTTATTTTAATTAGATTTATTTCACCTTTATTTAACCAGGTAAAACTGCAACCTGGCCATGATAAAGCAAAGCAGTGCGACAAAAACAACACAGAGTTACACATGGGATAAACAATCCTACAGTCAATAACACAATAGAATAATCTGTATATAGTGTTTGCAAATTAAGTAAGGAGGTAAGGCAATAAATAGGCCTATAGTGGCGAAGTAAATACAATTTCGCAATTTACACTGGAGTGATATATGTGCAGATTAGCATGTGCAAGTAGAAATACTGGTGTTCAAAAGAGCAGAAAAACAAATATGGGATAAGGTAGGTAGATGGTTGGATGGGCTATTTACAGATGGGCTGTGTACAGCTGAAGCGATCGGTAAGCTACCCTGACAGCTGACACTTAAAGTTAGTGAGGGAGATATGTCTCCAACTTTCGCAATTCGTTCCAGTCATTGGCAGCAGAGAACTGGAAGGAAAGGCGGACATTTATAGTTGTCCACATATTCTAAGTCAGAACCGTCCAGAGTAGTGATGCTAGTCGGCAGGCGGGTGCGGATAGCGATCGGTTGAAGAGCATGCATTTTGTTTTACTAGCATTTAAGGGCAATTGGAGGCCACGGAAGGAGTGTTGTATGGCGTTGAAGCTCGTTTTGAGGTTTGTTATCACAGTGTCCAAAGAAGGGCCAGATGTATACAGAATGGTGTTGTCTGCGTAGAGGTGGATCAAAGAATCACCCGCAGCAAGAGTGTCACAGGATCCAACGAATGTGGCACCCCTCCTCGGTCGGGCGGCCCTCGGCGGTCGTCGTCGCCGGCCTATTAGCTGCCACCGATCAGTGTTTCTGTGTCTTTTAGTTTTGTCTGTCTGTTCCGCACCTGTTTTGTGTCTGTCATTAGTGGGGGCTTATTTAATGTGTGTTTTCAGTTGGGATTTTGTGCGGGATGTTTATTGTCCACTCAGGACGGTGGGAGGTATTTTGGGTACGTTGTGTTTTCCGACAGTTTTTTGTCAAAGGATTTACCGGGCTGCGCTCCTTGCCTTTTGTGCCGTGGAATATATATTTTTTGTGTTTTATGGGAAAGTGTTTCTCCCAGGCAAACTTTGTGTAGCGCCCTGTGCTTTTCGGCCTTTGTGTGTCAGTTCATTAAAAGACACTCCAGCACCTCTGTCTCCTGCATCTAATTCCGCCTCTACACCAGTCCAAATCAGTTGTGACAAAGAGCGACATCATTGATATATACAGAGAAAAGAGTCGGCCAGAGAATTGAACCCTGTGGCATCCCCATAGAGACTGCCAGAGGCCCTCTGATTTGACACACTGAACTCTATCTGAGAAGTAGTTGGTGAACCAGGCGAGGCAGTCATTAGAGAAACCAAGGTTGAGTCTGCCGAAGAATACGGTGATTGACAGAGTCGAAAGCCTTGGCCAGGTCGATGAAGACGGCTGCATAGTACTGTCTTTTATCGATGGCGGTCATGATATCGTTTAGGACCTTGAGCATGGCTGAGGTGCACCCGTGACCAGCTCGGAAACCAGATTGCATAGCGGAGAAGGTACGGTGGGATTCAAAATGGTTGGTGATCTGTTTGTTCACTTGGCTTTCGAAGACTTTAGAAAGGCAGGGCAGGATGGATTTAGGTCTGTAACAGTTTGGGTCAGAGTGTCTCCCCCTTTGAAGAGCGGGGTGACCGTGGCAGCTTTCCAATCTTTAGGGAATCTCAGACAACATACAGCTAGAAGCTTTGTATTTTAGTGAGACATACAGCCAGATGCTAACAGTGGCATAAGCCTGTTTGGAAATCTTTCTTAGAGTGACAGACTTGAATTCTGAAAGAACAATAAGTTAATCAGGATATTTATACATTTTATTTTATTTGACAATTTAAAATGCATTAAGAAGCCACACCAGTCAACAATACATGCACCACAATTACAGAGAATTACATAGACAAAGTCAAGCCATGTTACACTTGTTTTCAACAATCATTTATACAGTAAGATGTACAGTAGGCCTGAAAATGTTTAATCTTCATGTGTGACCGACCAGCTCGATTCAGTCTTCTGTAGCAAAATTTGAAATAGTTTTTTTTTACATTAGATAAAACTAGAGACTCAGAATTAGAAAATGGTAAATCATACACTACAATTGAAGAACAATGGGAAAGTAATTCTGCTTTGAAAGTTGAAAACTTGTAATCTCACTTTTGAGAAAATGACCCTTGAATGTTTTATTACTACTACTGAGGAGCTCTTCTTTGTCTGCACCCATTCAGCATTGTTCACACCCTCTTAAGCCTTAGCCCCACCTATCTCTTTAAGGATTCACATGTGAGGCTTGGTACTAAACAAGCAAAGATTTCAAGACTAAAGGCTGGTTTATACTACGTGTTTCGACAGTTGTTGCGGTGACATCATGAACATTCAATTGTCGTCCGATATCAAATTTGTTATTGGCTTTATGAAAAACTATAAACACAAAAACTACAGGCTGCATGACATCAACAGCCTGGGGGTCAAAAATAGCATAACTAGAAAATAGCTAACGGTTGTGTGTGACGAAATAGAAGCAGGATATTCTACCAGAGAATTATAGAACTTGGACACTGTCTCGGTGGCCTAACGTTATATCCTAATTTGACTTAACAGGAAAATAAGGTATAAATTGCAGAACTTATCTGAGTTAGAGTTATTCTAACGAGGGCTTTACTATCTATGCAGTGGGGGGACAACACCGGTGACGGGTTTGATGTACACATTGCAGCTTGCCTTAATGTCCCTGAATTGATCACAGTTGAAGCCGGCCACTAGCTTCTTAGGACCGGGTCTGTATGGTGTAAAGGGCATCGTCACACGTAGTCGTTGCCCTTGTTTTAGCAAAGGCATTCTGAGGAGACACATGTGAAAAACATTATACCTCAAGGCAGCTTTAGATCTCTAAACTTCAACACACAAGGTAGTGTAAAATATTTCAGATGGAAAAACTCTAAGCTTTAACCACATGAACAGCCCATGAATGCATGTACTTTCTAGTTTAATCAAGAGCTAAATAATCTCTTGTGGACAGACTACGTAACATAAATTGTATTGAATCATCTGTCAAAAGACTGTGATGCCACAACTAACAAGGAACCGTAGTTCTGGTGCTTTGGTTTCCTCACCAGATATCTGGACATATCAGGACTGGGTGGAGGTGGTGCTGAAAGTGTGGGCGGGGATTTCAAGCAATGATTTCAGACAATGATTTCAAGCTGAAGGTTTTCAGAAGGGGGGCTTGGCTGAGACTTTCTGTTTAGGGGGCTGGTGACTTCTCTAGTCTCATTAGTATCTTCTGTCAAACATTTTCCCCCAGAACCTAATCAAGCATTTTACACAATTTCCTGAGATTTTAGGTCTGGGTATCTGAGATTAAGAGCTAAATTGTCAATTTGACGAGCAAAGTTTCGGTTTGTCATAAAACCTGAATCCATCCCACTTGGCAAAAACTGGGTCCACATCCAGGATTCAAATCTGGACACATTTCACTGGGCACAGACGTCAGTTCAACGTCTAGTTCTGATTTGCATTTGGTTGAGTTATCACCTAATGTGAATTAGAACTCAACAAAAAAAAGGTTAAAAGTTTACTTTTTGTACATCCAATCAGTTTTCCATGTTGATTCAACATCATCATACTGATTTTTTTGGTTGAAATTACATGGAAACAATGTTGATTCAACCGGTTTTTGCACAGTGGGATGGATTCAGGTTTTATGACAAACTGAAACCTTGCTTGTAAAGATATCAGAGAAATGTCACAAAGACCTACCTGGCTTCCATTGTTTCAGTCAGCAAGCCACTGCCGGTCACTGTTATGAAGCAGTTTCTCAGACCTTCGGATAGAGGGTTCTCAAACACAACCTCTGCCGTCATTTCACTATACTGCAATTCAGATCCAATGGCCTAAAAGAGAGCACACATTCGAAGAAAAGCATTTGCAAATAATATATTATATTGGAACTATCACACTGAATAAACCCCATCTCCAGTTTAATGGCTGTTACTGATATTAACGTTGTATTAAATATATCAACTGTTCAGATGACAGTCTAACACTTTAGATTTTCATCTTCACAACACGTTTATTCACAGGCCAACCGTTATTGTCCTTGCAAATTGCTATTCTCGCTACTAGTGTGTTTGCCACCTATAAATTAAATGGTAACCCAAGAGTATGTAAAGACCCCCAATGAATGTCACTCAGAGAAAGTTGAGCTGTTCTAAGTAGGTGATTGGAGTGGCTTAACCTGTCTGGGTTAGGGCGCAGTATTTTCACGGCCGGATAAAAAACGTACCCGATTTAAACTGGTTACTACTCTTGCCCAGAAACTATGCATATTATTAGTAGATTTGGACAGAAAACACTCTAACGTTTCTAAACTGTTTGAATGGTGTCTGTGAGTATAACAGAACTCATATGGCAGGCAAAAACCTGAGAAGATTCCAAGTAGGAAGTGGCCGGTCTGCGATTTTGTAGTTCTCCTTTTGCTTGTCTATCGAAACTACAGTATCCGTGGGGTTATGTTGCACTTTCTAAGGCTTCCATTGGCTCTCTAAAGCCGTCAGAAAGCGGATTGGGGCGTCTCCTGTCTTTGGCAAAGTATAGTAACTCAGTTTGTCAGTGGTCTGCCTGAAGACAAAGCTGTTTTTTGATATAAATATGAACTTGATTGAACAAAACATGCATGTATTGTATAACATAATGTCCTAGGAGTGTCATCTGATGAAGATCATCAAAGGTTAGTGCTGCGTTTAGCTGTGTTTTGGGTTTTGTGACATATATGCATGCTTGAAAAATGGCTGTGTGGTTATTTGTGTCTATGTACTCTCCTAACATAATGTAATGTTTTGCTTCGCTGTAAAGCCTTTTTGCAATCGGACAATGTGGTTAGATTAACGAGAGTCTTATCAAATGGTGTAAAATAGTCGTATGTTTGAAATATTGAAATTATTGCATTTTTGAGGTATTTATATTTTGCGCCACGCGATTCCACTGGCTGTTGAATAGAGTGGGACACTAACATCCCACCTAGCCCATAGAAGTTAAGGATCTGACAGACTGCGAAATGACAATGTTGGGAATATGCAATACTCACTTTGATGGTGAGCGAAGGGCTCTCTGGCACAAGGTCTTTCTCTGTGATGTACACTGCCTCACTCTTGTCCTTGTCTGTGACCACAGCCGAAACCTTGATGCTGTTGCTCTCCCGCATTTTCTCACCGTACACAGAGAAGGGGATGTGGATGGGTATAGTCAGATCTGCCAACAGAGACAATGCATTTGATTGTCAAGGTATCACAAACGTTAACATTCTGTGTTGTCCTCAGTACAACATTAGCAACCCGAACATTCTGTTGTGTCCTCAGTACAACGTTAGCAACCCTAACATTCTGTAGCATCCTCAGTACAACGTTAGCAACCCTAACATTCTGTAGCGTCCTCAGTACCACATTAGCAACCCTAACATTCTGTAGCGTCCTCAGTACGTTAGCAACCCAAACATTCTGTAGCACCCTCAGTACAACATTAGCAACCCTAACATTCTGTTGTGTCCTCAGTACCACATTAGCAACAATAACATTCTGTAGCGTCCTCAGTACCACACTAACATTCTGTTGTGTCCTCAGTACCACATTAGCAACCCTAACATTCTGTTGTGTTCCTCAGTACAACGTTAGCAACCCTAACATTCTGTAGCATCCTCAGTACCACATTAGCAACCCTAACATTCTGTAGCGTCCTCAGTACCACATTAGCAACCCTAACATTCTGTAGCATCCTCAGTACCACATTAGCAACCCTAACATTCTGTTGTGTCCTCAGTACAACGTTAGCAACCTGACAGCCATAAGAGTTAGAGTCAGTCGATTTGCTACAACGCTATGACAGCTATACATGATAATTTACAGCTTTGTAAATTGACCAGTTAAACTCTAACTATATGCACTCCTGAAACACACCATGTTTTGTCGAAATCAATCATTGAGATTGATATATGCGTCATACCAAGGATGTTGACAAAGAATTCTAAAGGTGAATAGCTGCAATGTGCTTTTGGTTTTGTTAAGTGTTTCAGTTCCCTTTGTTCTGTGATGTAAATGCCTCCCTGTGTGCACTACTGTGATAGTTAAACCTTGTAGGCCTACTCACGGAAAGAGTTTGGAACATTTTCACTCTACCTTGGTTGGGAAGGAGCTTCAGTTTTTTCAATTCGGTCTGTATCTGGGAGGATGGGATCCCGTTGTATCTCATGGCCTGAACGTTGACATTGATCACTAGTGTCCGAGTTTCACTGTCGTTGCTGTTCAGTATAAGCTTGAGGTCGATGTTTTTGCCGCTGACCGGCTTGGTCAGCTCCACGATCTTCATGGAAACGCCAGGTTTGCAGTCATGGGTCCCGTTTGAATTCTCTCCGGGTATGTTGACTCTTTTCACAGCTAGATTGTACACAGCTCTCTCCATTTTTGTGCCTGTTTGAAATGTGTGACATTTTGGATGAGTACCTGGTGACTCAAGCAGTTTCACTCACCTGGGAGAATTATTGTGACAGGTGGACACAGCACCATTCTGAATAATCTCTTAAAAAAGTACAGAACTATTTCCCAGACCAACCAGATTTCTAAAATATATAAAATACGCTTATACCCTTATTATAGGTATAACCCTTGTAACGTTGCATTATTTCCGAAATCAATTGATAACAGTTAAACCTTGATATAGTCAGACTCTCGGTTCATTCAATACCAACCCTCTGCATGTTTATAGTTGGCCGTGATGTCCACTCTCTTGTCACTGCCCACTGCCTTGGTGCTGATGTTCTGGCCTACGGACACACTGTCCGTGGAGATCTTTTTCTTGGAGCCGTCAGCGAACACCATCCAGGTTACACGGTCGGCGTTGACTTCGGCGAAGACAAAGGGCACATCGTATTTGAGGTCAACGTGACCCTGCAGTATTGCCTTGACTGGAGCAGGGCCGCAGCAGTAAACATCTGGGGGAGGGGAAGAGAAAACAACATGAGCGTATAACAGGGAGTTCCCTTCATGTCTCCCAGACCCAGGACACGAACTCAGAACCATCTGCACAGTAACACAACATACAGTACATACAACCTCCAGAAGTGTGTTATTATGTAAGATGGTGTGAGATGAGATGGAAGTTGGACCGTACCAGTGCTTTTCTCCTGGGGGGTGGGGTCCACAACCTGCCAGCCATCGTATAAGGAGCCTGCTGAGAGATCGGGCCGTCTCATCCAGGCCTCCACCCACACATGGTAGTTCCTGAGCAGAAACACCAGTCTTCAAAACTTCATGCTATTGGCATCACTCTTCATACTGTAGCCACAATGACCTCATGTTACACTTACCATACACTGTCGGGGCTCTGTTTGGGTCTGACTCCATAGTCGGAGAAGAAGTAGTCAATTGTCAGGTTTTTGTCGGTGTCGTGGGCAGACTGAAAGTTGGAAACCACTCGACATGGGATTCCCAAACACCTCAGTACTGACAAGGAAATACATTTCAGGCATACTGGTTAACTAAAACAACACATTCAAAGAATACTGGTTAACTAAAATAAGCACATCCAATGCATTGACACGCAGCCTCTCTCCTCTGATCAGAGGTGGTGGGTAATCTTGCCATCCCTCTCAAAAACCAATCACAGCCCTGGGTCTGAGCGCATGCAATAGTCAGTTCTATTTAAATAACATTGTATTGATTGATTGACTAAAATAATAATTGAAGAGAGATTGGACAGTGATAGCCTACCTGTGCACATTACAGCGGCGAACACCCAACACTGGCCATACTTGACTGGATTGCTGCCATTTTTGAGCCACCTCCTTAGTACCTCCACACTGCCGTTCCAGTGAGTGGGGGACATGCCACCATCGTATCGACCATCCCACCGCCCCATCAGGACACCTCTGTCATCGTTAGCGTTGATCTGGGCAAGGACAATAATGTTCAAATTAGATTTCAGAACTGTCATTTGGCTGAGTGAATGTGTTTTTGTACTATCTAAAATGTAGTTGCTTTCCTGGATCTAGATTGAGCATAGCCTTGGACTAAAAAGCATGTTCAGTGTGGAAAGTTATTTTTAGTCCAGGACTAGATTTAATCTGGGTCCGGGAAACCAGTCCTATATGTGTAACAACACCTTAATTAGTGGCACTGGAACCATTTATAGTGAACAGGGCTAGATGATGTTCCAGAAATGAACCAATGTATTTTCTTGTGCTGTTTATACAGAACTATGAGCTTATGATGATTTAAAGAATGTTACTGTTACTAGATGGGTTTAATAATGTTGTCACAGTTACTAGTGGGGTTCAATAATGTTGTCACGGTTACTAGATGGGTTTAATAATGTTGTCACTGTTACTAGATGGGTTCAATAATGTCACTGTTACTAGTGGGGTTCAATAATGTTGTCACGGTTACTAGATGGGTTTAATAATGTTGTCACTGTTACTAGTGGGGGTCAATAATGTCACTGTTACTAGTGGGGTTCAATAATGTTGTCACGGTTACTAGATGGGTTTAATAATGTTGTCACTGTTACTAGTGGGGGTCAATAATGTCACTGTTACTAGTGGGGTTCAATAATGTTGTCACAGTTACTAGATGGGTTTAATAATGTTGTCACTGTTACTAGTGGGGGTCAATAATGTTGTCAATGTTAAAACAATAATGTTGTCACAAGCTAGGATTTCCATCCAAGTGGCGACAGATATTCATGTGAATATTCTAAAATCATAAAAGCATAAAAACAATATGCGCATTTTCCCACCAGAGATGTGTTTCCATTAAATGTACTTTTTTGTCGTACATCACTTACTTCACAGGAGCAGCATTTCAACGTAAACATACTTTTTTATCTAAATATGTTTATTGGCAGAAATGCCTTCTAGAACATGTGAACTTTCATGTGCCTTAATTAGAAACTTGTATTCCATCCATAAATATGAATACAATATTTACCACATGGCCTCACATATGAATCCTTAAAGAGATGAACGGGGCTAAGGCTTATGAGGATGTGACCGATGCTGAATGGATGTAGAAGAGCTCTCCAGTAGGTGTACCAAAACATTCAAGGGCTATTTTCTCAAAAGTGAGGTTTCAAAGCAGATTATTTCCCCATCGTTCCTCAACTGCAGTGTATGATATCCCATTTTCTGTCTCTGAGTCTCTACCTTTATCCAAAGAAAAAAAACGAATAATAATCACATTTTGCTACATAAGATCGAGGCGGTTGGTCACATTTTAGAATAAAGCTGTAACGTAACAAAATGTAGAAATTGTCAAAGGTCTGAATACTTTCCGAATGCACTATAGCCAACATTATAAGATTATGTTTTATTTGTCAAACGGCAGCCAAGCATCGAGGATCATGTTACCAGAATAAGGCCCTCAATATTTAATAGAAAGAAATATCAAGCTCATCACCTTGCACATCACCACCCTGTGAACTTCATCATTAATTTACTTATCTGTAGCCTAATAAACGGCATGCTTTCCGATGAGTCATAGTGGGACGACCACACAAGATGTCATTGCGTGATTCCAAGTTTACTTCGATATGATGGTTATTAAATCAATATTTGCGCATAAAAGCATTTCCACCAACATTTCTCTCATAATTAATTTACCGACTTGTCTTGTGCATTTTGTTTTGTCAACATTTGTAAAGCTGACTGACACATTTTCCATCAGCACTTTCATGAAATGTCATGAAATGTTTTATCTGACATGTACTTTACTCGCATAAAAAGGTTGGATGGAAACCTGTTCACTGTTACTAGTAGGGTTCAATAATGTTGTCACTGTTACTAGTGTGGGTCAGATCTCCAATCTTACCATGGCACTGACCACCCTACTGACATAGATGGGGTTGCAACGAGCAGAGAAGTCCTTTGCGGGGTCACACAGACACTTGGGATTCACATCAAGCAGCTTTAGGCAAATGTCCACTATATCGTCTTCAAACTGGAGAAACAATACATTTGGGCAGGTTAGTTAGCAACAATTTCTCAAATGTCTTGTCTATACTAACTTACAATTTTGTAATTTAACAGACGCTCTTATCCAGAGCGACTTACAGTATTGAGTGGATAAGTGTTCGTATTGGTCTCCCGCAGTAATCGAACCCCACAACCCTTGCGTTGCAAGAGCCATTCTTTACCAATGGAGCCCGAAGGACTCTAGCCAATCACGTAGCTAAGATATCGGTGACATTTGGGGTCGGTTTCCTGGACCAACAGATTAGTCCTGGACTTCTCTAGAGTAAAATAATTTGGGAGGGAGATTCTCCATTGACTTTGCTTTTTAGTTGAGGAATATATTTAATCTGTGTCCAGGAAACAAGCCCTATATGTATAAGCAGCTAGCTAGTACTTTTCAACTGTACAATACTGTATTGTTTGTTCTGTGTACCTGTCCGAAGTTCCACGCCATAGAGGCTGAATTTTGTATTTGTCAGAACCTTTGTACACCAGGCCTTGTTCTCTCATCCACACTCCTGCCTCTCCTCCTCTTCAGGTAGATGCACCAGTCTTCTACAGCCCGCAACAAAATACAGCCGTTTTAAAAACATGAATTATAAGAATTGTTCCACTGACTTGACTGGATAAATAAAAAATATATTATTATACAAACTGAAATGAAGGGTATCTGGACAAGGTTTAAATTGCGAGTAACTTTAACATGTTATCATGCTGTTACTGTGTTATGAACCACTGTCTCCCATGCTAGAATGTAGTGTTTCCAAGCTGTGTTACCAGTATGTTACCAGACTTTAATACCAGGATGTTAGCAGGCTGTGCTACCAGGCTGTGCTGCCAAGCCTTGCTGATAGGCTGTGCTACCAAGCTGTTAGCAGGCTGTGCTACCAGGCTGTGCTGCCAAGCCTTGTTGATAGGCTGTGCTACCAAGCTGTTACCAAGCTGTGCTACCAGGCTGTGCTACCAGGCTGTGCTACCAGGGTGTGCTGCAAGGCTGTGCTACCAAGCTGTGCTAATAGGCTGTGCTACCAATGAACTAATCTCATGGTTTCAACAGCAATGCCACCACTTTGATATTAGAGATCAGCATTCATAACCACAGACTGTCATTCATATAATGTGGCTCTGGATGTTGTGGCCCATTGTTTGTATCTGTGTGTCTATTATGTCCCAAAACAGTTATGAGGCGTCTTTCCAACCCATACAGCGACATGGGTTACAACAATTTCTGTAAAGTTAGCCATTTCCAGCTTTTAAACTGATGAGAAATTCAGGAATGCTACATTGACACCCTCTGGATACTGTATCAAATATTGACTGTCTGTTACCATGGCTGTATTGATGCAGTCACAGCATTTGTTGTCCTTTCTGTGATTAAAAAAGTGAATTTATCACAGTTCTAGTTAACATTTTTACGAATGCTTTAAACTCCAATCTAAAGTATTACATATGCTTACCATACTCTCAAATCTCGTTCACAGGAAGTGAATTCATGTCCAGAATTCCCCATGAGGGATAATAAGTTGTTTGAATTTAATTGTGTTTACCTTTGCACCAGGATTAACAGCAGAAGGAGCTTGCCCAGGCTGCTGCCCACTGAGGCGGTGGCGCTGGTCTTTACAGACAGCCTGTACTCTCCCACTGGGGCATCTGCTGGGCTGGTTATGTCCAGGGTGATTGAGCCTGCCAGGAACACTGAGCCCTGGTGAACCTTGACCTTCCAGGAGGAACCCTTCCCACAGCCCTCAGGTAGCCTGAACACTGACCTGGTCCCCAATGCCTCCGAAGGCTGGGGCCCCTGGATGGAGAACAGAGGATGTTGTGGGTTGTGTCCAGTAGGAATGAAATTGATGAACACTTTCAGAAACAGTGATACACTGGGAGTACAAAAAATGACTAGTCCCCCATTTTCCCTCAGAACAGCCTCAATTCTCCGGGGCATGAACACTACATGGTGTTGAAAGCGTTCCTCAGGGATTCTGGTCCATGTTGACGCCAATCCTTCTCACAGTTGTGTCAAGTTAGCTGGATGTCCTTTGGGTGGTGAACCATTCTTGATACACATGGGAAACTGTTGAGTGTGAAAACCCCAGCAGCATTGCAGTTCTTGACACACTCAAACTGGTGTGCTTGGCACCTACTACCATACCCTGTTCAAAGGCACTTAAATCTATTGTCTTGCCCATTCACCCTCTGAATGACACACATACACAATCCATGTCTCAGTTGTCTCAAGGCTTAAAAATCCTTTAATAACCTGTCTCCTCTCTTCAATCTACACTAATTGAAGTGGATTCAATTAGGGATCATAGCTTTCACCAGGATTCACCTGGTCAGTCTATATCATGGAAAGAGCAGGTGTTCCTAATGTTTTGTGCACTCAGTGTATTTGTCCAATAAGATTCTATATTTTCTGACAGCGTAACGTTGATGTCAGGAGTACATATACATTACAAGTGGAGGTATCTCAAGTCCTGTCATTGGTGCAATTCAGTTTTTAGATTAAATTGAATTGACCCCAACTCAGGTATGTAAAATGCATACAAGGATTTGTTCCAATGTCATTATTACTGCACGTGTCTGTCTTTCAAAGGGGACTAACATAGGGCCGATTTCTCTACCCTAGCCTCGATCCATCCTAGTGTGTTTTAGTCCAGGACTAGCATAATCTGGGTCCGGGAAACTTTTAATACAAACAGCCCTAATAAATAGCAGCGATAAATAAAGTTATTCTATTTTCTATTCTAGATAGCTCACCTGTCTCCACCTTCAGCTCCAGTAAGTCTGTTGTGGGCCTGGAGGGGCCATGGAGTTCAAAGGTGACCAGGAAGGACTGGCCTCTCCTGACTATCAGTCTGTTCACTGAGATGTCATTGGTTTTGTGGGCTTTGTTGTTCTTCTCACAGTGGAGCTCTACTTTGCCAACGTCTTCAAGGAAGAATGAAATTAATACATATATAGATAAATCATTTTTCATTTGAAACTGAATTATCCCTTAGTTAAAATCCTGCTTTTCTATTTTTCCTGATATTACAACTTTTATGTTTTCTAGTGTGGGTGTCTGTTTCTGTGTTTGATGTTGTCTTGCCCAATGTTTGTTGGTCACATTTTGCCTGACAGCAACATAGCAGAAACACTATCAGTTGGGCTAGTTTAGATCACTGGATAGAGAAAACACTTGTAGCCTTTCACCATGCAAAATGCAGAATAAATATGCAGAAAGAAATAGGCGAAAGACCATAGACTTAGGAATTAGAATGTAATATGATCTCTATGTAAAAGACAGCCTTGGGCCAGTATGAAATGGTATGAGGAACCTATGACAATAATTCAAGTGAAACATCTATTTTTCTAGTTTGCTAGTGTTATCTATGCCAGTGGTTCCAAACTTTTTATAGTCCCGTACCCCTTCAAACATTCAACCTCCATCTGTTACCCCCTCTAGCACCAAGGGCAGCGCACTCTCAAATGTTATTTTTTGCCATCATTGTAAGCCTGCCACATACACACTATACGATATATTTATTAAACATAAGAATGAGTGTGCGTTTTTGTCATAAACCGGCTCGTGGGAAGTGACTAAGAGCTTTTATAGGACTAGGGCACAAATAATAATATAATAATGATCAATAATTGTGCTCTTTATTTAGCCATCTTACATTTAAAACCTTATTTGTTCATCAATTTGGACCCCCTTGTGGCCCCCCTAAATGTGGAGTATGAAATAATTTTTACATAACACATTTTTGCTATCATTATTTTTTTACATCCGTTATTAGACAGTGATGATGATTATGAACATGGTCTTTTGCCTGCTAATGCCTGCAATGCAGTGAAGAAAGGGATATGACAACAATAACGTCTAATGTAACTGGCCCCTCTAACAGTTCAACTGGCCCCAGCTTGGCCCCCCCCCAGTTGAAATGGTCTAGAACCGCCACTGTTTAACAGATGAACAAACACCAACAAGGATGATCTTTCTTTGTAAGAAAATGTTCCATTCTACAAGTCAAGTCACCCAATTACCCATTCACTGTACTATATTACCCTCTGTCACTAAACATGACTTAGGCTACCTTGACAATGCAATAGTCACATTTTTTAGCATCTGAATTTGATCAAAAATCTTGCAATGAGCAGTGTTAGTTGACTTACCAAAACCCATTGAAGCTGTCTCTCACGTGGTTGTGTTGGTAAGTGGATTGAGTTGCTTGTTGTAGTACTGCAGTACTGTAAGTAACGAAAGGATGCCAGGGCTTTTAAAAGGAGCCCTACCCATGTTATAAGAATGTCTCAAATTTCACACAGTTACAAATGTACACACCTTTTCTTACTTCAGGAAAATGTGTCATTACATAGTCATCATCACCACATCAGCATATACATTAAACCAGAAATGTGTCTTCATCTGCTGCGTTGAGATTGAACTGCTGTAGTTAGCACTCTCTAAATGTGTCTTCATCTGCTGCGTTGAGATTGAACTGCTGTAGTTAGCACTCTCTAAATGTGTCTTCATCTGCTGCGTTGAGATTGAACTGCTGTAGTTAGCACTCTCTTGATGGTTTGAGTTGTATTACATTGTTCAATGTGTTTTTCTGTCATATGGTGACTTCAACCACAGACAATCAGCATGGCAGTGAATCAGCACAGTGACTACGACTATCATGAGCATCATCTTGAGGTTCAAAGGTGGTTATCCTACAGTACACTGATAGAAAACATAACATATATTAATACAGTCATCATACATCAGGGATTGACATTAAGGGTTACGCTATTGCCCAGGGTAAGAGTCTGCTCTGAGGTTGCCCCATTCGGGAGGGATTTGTATTTACTGATAACCAAAACACAAATAATTGCAGTAGTCTGGTCTTTCTCCCCTGTGTGTAGGTGAAAATAGCAATACAAATTTTTGAGCAAGTTATCATAATCTTCATGCCTTTCAGACCTTAATGTCATTCCTCTTCCATGATTCTGGCTCAAATGGATATTTAGACCTTCTATTTGCCAAATTGGCAACTATTTCAGATCCAATCAGTGTATCTGTCAGTTGCACAGAATACAACAGGTGTAAACAGCACAGTGAAATGATTGCTTGGATGCACTTCGTCAATGTTGCAGTAATACTATGTCATATAAAATAAAAACACACAATAATGTTTTTAAAGTACAATGTATTGACATGTAGAACATATTGACATGGAGAATATATTGACATGGAGAATATATTGACATGGAGAATATATTGACATGGAGAATATATTGACATGGAGAATATATTGACATGGAGAATATATTGACATGGAGAATGTAATGACATGCAGAATATATTGACATGTATACAAGAGTATTGTGACTATCAAAATAGACACTATTGAAATCTATATACATCTTGATTTCTACGCAGGGCAAATGACACATCAGAGATGAATAATAGTCTCAGTCCCCTGTATATAATGCATTCTGAAAGCTTTTAGACCCCCTGACTTTTTCCACATTTTGTTACGTTACACCCTTATTCTAAAATGCATTAAACAGTTTTTTCCCCTCATCAATCCACAAGCAATGCCCCATAGTGACAAAGCAAAAACATATTTTCCAAAATTTTGGCAAATGTATAAACAAATAAAAACTGAAATATCACATTTACATAAGTACTTAGCAATTTACTCAGTACTTTGTTGAAGCGCCTTCACTGTGATTACAGCCTTGAGTCTTCTTGGGTGTGATGCTACAAGCTTGGCACACCTGTATTTGGGGAGTTTCTCCCATTATTCTCTGCAGATCCTCTCAAGCTCTGTCAAGTTGGATGGGGAGCGTCGCTGCACAGCTATTTTCAGATATCTCCAAAGATGTTTGATTGGTAAAAGGCCGGGCTCTGGCTGGGCCACTCAAGGACATTCAGAGACTTGTCCCGAAGCCACTCCTGCGTTGTCTTGGCTGTGTGCTTAGGGTCGTTATGCTGTTGGAAGGTAAATATTCGCCCCCAGTCTGATGTCTTGAGCGCTCTGGAGCAGGTTTTCAACAAGGATCTCTCTGTACTTAAATCCGTTCATCTTTGCCTCGATCCTGACTAGTCTCCCAGTCCCTACAGCTGAAAAACATCCCCACAGCATGATGCTGCCACCACCATGCTTCACCGTAAGGATGGTGCCAGGTTTTCTCCAGAAGTGACGCTTGGCATTCAGGCCAAAGAGTTCAATCTTGGTTTCATTACACCAGAGAATCTTGTTTGTCATGGTCAGAGTCCTTTAGGTGCCTTATGGCAAACTCCAAGTGGGCTATCATATGGCTTTTTACTGAGGAGTGGCTTCCGTCTGGCCACTCTACCATAAAGGCCTGATTGGTGGAATGCTACAGAGATGGTTGTCCTTCTGGAAGGTTCTCCCATCTCCACAAAGGAACTCTGGAGCTGTGTCAGAGTGACCATCTGCTTCTTGGTCACCTGCTTGACCAAGGCCCTTCTCCCCCGATTGCATAATTTGGCCGGGTGGCCAGCTCTAGGAAGAGTCTTGGTGGTTCCAAAACTTCTTCCATTTAAGAATGATGCAGGCCACTGTGTTCTTGGGAACATTAAATGCTGCAGAAATGTTTTGGTACCCTTTCCCAGATCTGTGCCTCGACACAATCCTGTCTCAGAGTTCTACGGACAATTCCTTCAACCTCATAGCTTGTTTTTTTCTCTGACATGCACTGTCAACTGTGGGAACTTATGTAGACAGGTGTCTGCCTTTCCAAATCATGTCCAATCAATTGAATTTACCACCGGTGGACTCAAATCAAGTTGTAAAAACATCTCAAGGATGATCAATGGTAACAGGATGCACCTTAGCTGAATTTTTTGTCTCATAGCAAAGGGTCTGAATAACTATGTACTGTAGATAAGGTATTTCTGTTTGTTTTTTTTGTACATTTGCAAAAATGTTCGCTTTGTCATTATTAGGTGTTGTGTGTAGATTGATGTGGAAAAAAAATATTTAATCAATTTTAGAAAAAGGCTGTGAAAAAAAGTCAAGGGGTCTGAATACTTTCCGAAGGCACTGTATGCTGCCATGGTACAACGGCAATGCATTTGTTTGATAGAACAGTTCACATGACTACAATCATTTAAACTTTAAAGGTAGTTTATTCCCCATTTAACAGTTTAACTCCATTTGAATTGGCTTTTATCATACAGTATTTATATTTTTTCTCACATTGTTCTCATCTCTCTGGTTGCTACTTTTATTCGCTAATAAGCAGTGTCACATTCTGTCGTCCAGGTTACTCAAGACATCTTATTTCACCATCTCTGACTAATCTAATTGCACCCTTTTGCTGCACCTTTTTTTTCACTGGTTTATCTTAATTATAAATGTCAGTTAATCTACTTTTCTGCCTCTTGATGAATTCATGAAGGGAGTCTTGCTGCTCGGAACCGTTGCGAAAGCGCTTACTCAACGTCCGACGTGGGAGAGGTAGGCGAACTTCCGACTTCTGACTAAATGATGAAGGGGGAAACATTGTCTGTTAGCAGGTTTTTGTTCCAACCCAACACGAAAACATCTGATTCAAATGATCCGACCGCTAATGCGATTCAATCCAGAGTAGTTAGGAACTGTTGTGTTAGTGCTGGGCTGGAATAAAATCCTGTTTACATGGCTCTCCAGGACAAGGCTCTTGGCCATCCGCCCTGTTCTTGACCTGCAGCTCTGGTCACGCATCCCCCATCCACGCACTCCTTGCCTGGGCCCTCATGGCCGTGTTCTGCGGCGGCCCCAGCTGCCTCACTTCCACCCTGCCCTCCACCCCACGGCTACAGCGCCCCAGGGAGGCCATGTATCTCTGGGCATGGGCACCCCAGTGCCAGGAACGTAGCTGGGAGTCATGCTCCTGCCAGAGGAAGAGGAAGAGCTGCCGGGGGCACTTCCTCTGGCCCCAGCACATGGCGGTTCTCAGAGCCATCATGCCCTCAGAGTCCTCCAGTTGGAGTGGGGCGTCGCGCACCAGTAGCTCCTGTATGGACTGCAACTGGCCATAGGCGGCGGCCACGTGGAGGGCCCCACGTCCCCAGGGGAGTCTGGCCCTTAACATTGGTCCCTACAGAGATAACAGGGTCACATTTGTTAGGCAGAAAGAAAGAAACCACACTGAAACAAGGAGGGACTGGCTTGACTTTTGCGAATTGTTTTCCATTGCACGGCCTAATTAACATAACCCAGATGTTGCCAGCGTACCGGGAAAACCCTGTATCTCCAAAAAGTTAAATCGCCAGGAATTAAAAATAATAACATACAGGGTTTTTTTTCAGACCTATTGCTATACATTAATTGAAGTTCACTAGGCATTTTAGAATTATTTATATTAGCCCTAGAGAAATATTGTCTTATTACTGCTTGTTTTTCTGAAGTCTGCCAACCTTGCCAGCAGGCATGCCAGCTAAGATAGTTAGACAAGCTAGCTACTCTTACTTGATTGATAGGCTGAAATGGCTTCTTAGTAGTTGGGAGATCGGGAACCTATCTGGGCTAGCTAAAGACAACTTCATAAAATTGCTAGTGGCTAGTAGTATTACAGAGATTATTACATGTTCTTTTGTATTATTTTTTTTACATTACAAATCTTGAGGGTACACCTGCCCCTGCTATGGACTTGACGCCTCTGAGGGGGATGTCTAGATGCAATTTATGTAAAAAATATTTATCAAAATCACCCCAAGTGAGATACAAGGTTTTTCCAGTGCGCCGGTGATATCCAGATGTTTTGCCTCTGTGGTGGTGGGTACCTTGTTGGAGCAGGAGGCGGACAGTGGGCATGTGTCCACGGTGGGCACTGATGAACAGAGCAGAGAAGAGACGGTGAGAGAGCCAGGAGGGAGCTCCACTCATAGAACCCATAGCACTGAGATGGGAGGAACGTGGCGGTGCTGGTTTGGACATCACACTCTTGAGCTACATTAAATAAAGAGAAAATAGTCATTTCATGTGTGAAAAGTCGATGGAAATGTTCATCCTAAAAAAGGGGAAGAGTGAAGTAAATAAGGTCTACAGGTTATAATAGCAGCTGTGAGATGCTGTTTAGATGTGCAGTAATTACAGGCTGGCCACATTAGATCAAATAAGGAGGTGGATCTTTCAGCAAGTCTGGTAAAGAAATGCAGTATTGCTATTACTATTTTTGGTGATGATGCCTCTTTTTTTACTATGATCAATAATGACCTGAGCCATAGAGAGTCTCTGTGTATGACTGCTGTAGACTATTCTAGGTTTTTCTTTCATGCCACATCACCTTGAATACATCCCCAGTAGCTGCAGCTATCACAAGCTCAGCCCGTCCATCATAAGGCCAGATCATCAGGGTGACAGTAGTTCCAGGGACGATGTCATTACAGTGAATAGTGGTGCCATCATATACAATGCATTCAGAAAGTATTCAGACCCCTTGACTTTTTCCACATTTTGTTACATTACAGCCTTATTCTAAAACGTATTAAATTATTTTTTCCCTCATCAATCCACACACAGTACCCAAACTGTATTTTTTTACATTTTTGCTTGTAATAAAAAATGGAAATATCACATTTACATCAGTATTCAGACCCTTTAGTCAGTAACTTGTTGAAGCACCTTTGGTAGCGATTACAGCCTCGAGTCTCCTTGGGTGTGACGCTACAAGCTTGGCACACCTGTATTTGGGAGTTTCTCCCATTTTTTGGGTCAGAGAAGTATATCATTAAATAGTTAGTCAAACTGAGAAAACACCCTCAATAATATGTTCACCATGACGGGCCTGTCACTGCTAGCCTACGTTTGAGATGTATAATGTCCCTGATTCTAACTTCATTAAAACCAATAAAAATAAATGGATACATATCTAATCAATTAATCAACAACATCTCCCCATTTCTCATTAAAATATGTCAACTGTTAAACCAGCAAATGACATCAAAAGTATTTATTTTACCATTATCCAGGTAGCATACTCTCTGGAAGTCTGTGGGAATCCCAACCACTAATTCCATGGTGTTTTTTAGCTCTCTGATTCTCATATTGTGGTGGCAGTCGGGCACAACGAACATCTCTCCCCGTTTCACGCAGCCTGGCACCAAGACTGAACTTGAGTTTCTTCGACGGGTCACGGTAAATTGCACTTTTGGGTCTCTGTACCTCTTCTTTGAGGTGGTTAAAATGACACTTACATTCAGTATGAAGACATTATTGCTTACAATGCCGAGTTTCACTATGAAGATGAAAATGATCAGGCCTGCTGTACATCTTACTGTATAAATTACTGTTGAAAACAAGTCTAGGTTGGAACTGTTGCTGTTAAAATACAAGTAATCATTTTTATTCTTAACTGGAATAAAACTGATTGGGCAAAACACGATTCTGGGTTGCTCATCGAAAGCAGGAAGTGGTTTCCTGCCTGACTGAGAAAGCAGTCGATGTTCTGATCCAGTTTGGCACCACATACCTCAACTCAGAAACAGACTCAATGCTGAGCATGACCTCAGGGTTGCACAGTCAAAAACGTATCCCAGAATAGACATGATTGTTGAAACCTCTCATTAGGACTGTGTGTGTTTTCTGGTCTACATCTGTTCAGGATAAAAATGATTTATTGTATTTTAACAGCAACAGTTCCAACCTAGACCTTTTTTTCAACTGTACTTTCTACAGTAAGATGTACAGAAGGACTGATCATTTTTCAATCTGTACTGTTACTTAGGGTTGCACTATCAAAAAGCCTGTGTGTGTGTTCTGTTATTCATCTGTGTGATGTGATCAATCAGTTTATTCCAGTTCAGAATGACTTTTTTATTGTATACTGCTCAAAAAATAAAGGGAACACTTAAACAACTCATCCTAGATTTGAATGAAAGAAATAATCTTATTAAATACTTTTTTCTTTACATAGTTGAATGTGCTGACAACAAAATCACACAAAATAATCAATGGAAATCCAATTTATCAACCCATGGAGGTCTGGATTTGGAGTCACACTCAAAATTAAAGTGGAAAACCACACTACAGGCTGATCCAACTTTGATGTAACGTCCTTAAAACAAGTCAAAATGAGGCTCAGTAGTGTGTGTGGCCTCCACGTGCCTGTATCACCTCCCTACAACGCCTGGGCATGCTCCTGATGAGGTGGCGGATGGTCTCCTGAGGGATCTCCTCCCAGACCTGGACTAAAGCATCCGCCAACTCCTGGACAGTCTGTGGTGCACCTTGGCGTTGGTGGATGGAGCGAGGCATGATGTCCCAGATGTGCTCAATTGGATTCAGGTCTGGGGAACGGGCGGGGCCAGTCCATAGCATCAATGCCTTCCTCTTGCAGGAACTGCTGACACACTCCAGCCACATGAGGTCTAGCATTGTCTTGCATTAGGAGGAACCCAGGGCCAACCGCACCAGCATATGGTCTCACAAGGGGTCTGAGGATCTCATCTCGGTACCTAATGGCAGTCAGGCTACGTCTGGCGAGCACATGGAGGGCTGTGCGGCCCCCCAAAGAAATGCCACCCCACACCATGACTAACCCACCACCAAACCGGTCATGCTGGAGGATGTTGCAGGCAGCAGAACGTTCTCCACGGTGTCTCCAGACTCTGTCACGTCTGTCACGTGCTCAGTGTGAACCTGCTTTCATCTGTGAAGAGCACAGGGCGCCAGTGGTGAATTTGCCCAATCTTGGTGTTCTCTGGCAAATGCCAAACATCCTGCACGGTGTTGGGCTGTAAGCACAACCCCCACCTGTGGACGTCGGGCCCTCATACCACCCTCATGGAGTCTGTTTCTGACCGTTTGAGCAGACAATGCACATTTGTGGCCTGCTGGAGGTCATTTTGCAGGGCTCTGGCAGTGCTTCTCCTGCTCCTCCTTGCACAAAGGCGGAGGTAGCGGTCCTGCTGCTGGGTTGTTGCCCTCCTACGGCCTCCTCCACGTCTCCTGATGTACTGGCCTGTCTCCTGGTAGCGCCTCCATGCTCTGGACACTACGCTGACAGACACAGCAAACCTTCTTGCCACAGCTCGCATTAATGTGCCATCCTGGATGAGCTGCACTACCTGAGCCACTTTTGTGGGTTGTAGACTCCGTCTCATGCTACCACTAGAGTGAAAGCACCGCCAGCATTCAAAAGTGACCAAAACATCAGCCAGGAAGCATAGGAACTGAGAAATGGTCTGTGGTCCCCACCTGCAGAAAACACTCCTTTATTGGGGGTGTCTTGCTAATTGCCTATAATTTCCATCTGTTGTCTATTCCATTTGCACAACAGCATGTGAAATTTATTGTCAATCAGTGTTGCTTCCCAAGTGGACAGTTTGATTTCACAGAAGTGTGATTGACTTGGAGTTACATTGTGTTGTTTAAGTGTTCCCTTTATTTTTTGAGCAGTGTATTTTAACAGCAACATTTCCAACCAGGACAGATATGTAAGAGAGTTTTTAATGCGGAAAAAATAAACATTAATTGCTATTTATATGGGTATTTAATTTCATTGTTATTTGTTTTGTCTATATTGCATTTGATTTAGGCATAAGGGAAATGAAATGTACCGATATTTACGTATAGCATGTTTTCATAAGCTTGGGTCCTTGGAAAACACCGAATTTCTCATTTGGATCCCAGGCTGAAAAAGTTCATGAACCCCTGTCCTTTAATAATAAGCTGTTATATCCCATTATATCTTCCACCCACTATGTTTGAGTGCAAGGCGAGTGCATATTTTTTGTTGATGATACATTGTGCATTTCATTGAGATTTAATAAAAACACTTTATATAGCATGGTTTTTATTACTGTTGATAGTCAAATTAATGAACAATAATCTGCAAAAAGTCAAATGATTCATGTGTGGGCAGCAGAAGTACACGGAAATGTCTTTCTTTCATAATGGACCACAATGGGAACAAGGCTTGACTATGTAATCCTCTGTAATTACTGTACATGTATTGGTGACTGGTGTGGCTTCTTAATGCATTTTAAATTGTCAAATTAAATAAATGCATAATTTGTGTAAATATCCTGATTAACTTATTGTTCTTTCAGAATTCAAGTCTGCCACTAAAAGAACGACTTCCAAACAGGCTTATGCCACTGTTAGAATATGGCTGTATGTTCCACTAAAATACAAAGCATCTGGCTGTATGTCCCACTAAAATACAAAGCATCTGGCTGTATGTCCCACTAAAATACAAAGCATCTGGCTGTATGTCCCACTAAAATACAAAGCATCTGGCTGTATGTCCCACTAAAACACAAAGCATCTGGCTGTATGATGTCTTACTAAAATACAAAGCATCTGGCTGTATGATGTCCCACTAAAATACAAAGCATCTGGCTGTATGATGTCCCACTAAAATACAATGCATCTGGCTGTATGATGTTCCACTAAAATACAAAGCATCTGGCTGTATGATGTCCAACTAAAATACAAAGCATCTGGCTGTATGATGTCCCACTAAAATTCAAAGCATCTGGCTGTATGATGTTCCACTAAAATACAAAGCATCTGGCTGTATGATGTCCCACTAAAATACAATGCATCTGGCTGTATGATGTTCCACTAAAATACAAAGCATCTGGCTGTATGATGTCCCACTAAAATACAAAGCATCTGGATGTATGATGTCCAACTAAAATACAAAGCATCTGGCTGTATGATGCCCACTAAAATTCAAAGCATCTGGCTGTATGATGTTCCACTAAAATACAAAGCATCTGGCTGTATGATGTCCCACTAAAATACAATGCATCTGGCTGTATGATGTTCCACTAAAATACAAAGCATCTGGCTGTATGATGTCCCACTAAAATACAAAGCATCTGGCTGTATGATGTCCCACTAAAATACAAAGCATCTGGCTGTATGATGTCCCACTAAAATACAAAGCATCTGGCTGTATGATGTGCCCACTAAAATACAAAGCATCTGGCTGTATGATGTCCCACTAAAATACAAAGCATCTGGCTGTATGATGTTCCCACTAAAATACAAAGCATCTGGCTGTATGATGTCCCACTAAAATACAAAGCATCTGGCTGTATGTAGCACTAAAATAAAAATAAAAGTGGTAAGGCCAAAATGATATGTAAATATTCATACACTCATGAAGCAAAATGTATGTTTGGCATTAAAAAAGTTATCCATTTTAGATGAAACTGTAATAAATATTTTCATATGTCACCAAATAATTGAATAAAATACACGGTTTTGCAATGAAGGTCTACAGTAACTTCAACAGCACTATCTTGGGTAGCACCATGGTGTAGTCGGAGGACAGCTATCTTCAGTCCTCCTCTGGCCACATTGACTTCAATACAAAACCTTTTGAGGCCTCACCCCTTCCATAGACAAACATGGTAATTATGACCACTTCCGGAGAACGTCCTCTAACCAATCAAAACTTTTGCATTATGAACTGACATGTTGTCCATCCAATTATAGAATTAGGATCAGAGAACGAACCTAGTGAGTTGTATTGGGATTGTGCCACAGAGCATTATGGGGGTTCTAGAATTAAAAGTGAGGGTCGATCTCTGCCTGCGATCATTTTCATGAAGAAGAATGAAAAGGTGAGGGCGTTCAATACCAACTGGTATCAAAAGTATAACAGCTGCTTAACAACAAGTCTTTCATCAAGCCGCCTGTATCGCTTGGCCTCGCCTGCTTTTTGGAAAGTCTGAGCCTTGGGCGAAAGAGGGTACAGTGACCTGAAGAACATCGATCATTCAGCAGGCAGCATATAAATGCCCACATCAGATTCAAGCTTCTGGAAAAAGCTGCCTCGATCATGACGAAGGTCTGCGTATTCAAACTGTGCGACACAACGAGAAAGTTGGAAGAAACAGGGATGTTCTCAAGCGGTTTATCAACACCACTGCGTTTTTGGGGCCTGAAAGAATTTGCTTTTAGAGGACACTACGAGAGGGAACGTTCCGCCGACAAGAGAAACTACAATGAGCCTTGCAGAAGCAATTGCACGTAACAATGCTTTACTTTTGCTGAACATATGGATTTTTCCACTGTCTTTTCTGGGATGTCGAAATCAATTGCGAATGATTTTATAGCTTCCATCGCATCATCCATTAAAAGTTAGATTAAAGAGAGAGGTTGATGCAGGGCATGTTTTCATGTGCGCTCAAGTAGGCTTTCCACTTTCCTCCGGGATTTATTTAGCAAAGATGAAACACATAATCACACAAGCCAAAAACTCACGATCTGATGGGATGAAAACTACAATTTTTCAGTCTGATCAACTGTAGGCTCCTAATAAGATCAGCTGCATACAGCCTATGTGCCCTGTAAATCTGGTCAGGGTAAACTCATTGGTAACGTTATGTATTTATAGTTCATTTGTGTGTCAGGAGAAAATGATGATGTGATCAAATTTGGTTTATATTCAACATTGGCTGGCTAGGCGGCCTATACGTTTTCAATCCAAAATGATTCACTGGAATGAATCAAGCAACATAATAGTGATGACATACGTGAGGTCATTTTGTTTTCATACGGCCTACAGTTGCATAGAACTGCATGATTGCAACATGCATAAAGCAAGCTCAGCCCTGTGAGTTGTATTGTCTCCCCCCCAGGATGAAAGGCCAGGAGTTTTTTTCATCTTCAGTTTTTAAAACCATGTGACCATGTGACCGGATTAGGAAAAACTGGTCCCATCATAGCCCATATAAAACCTTTTTACAACTGATTAATCACTGTCATAGGGTCCAGAGTTTTCCTGCTTAGGTTACAGGATAAGGAAAAACTCAGGTCCCTGGGGGTAAGAATTGCCTCCCCCCCCCCCAATCTGGGACCTATGGTGCCACCAGTCTGCTTGCAGTTGTCAGTTATCGTCAGGTATGTGGATGATCAGGGTGTTGGTGAGGGTGTTGGTCAGGGTGATGGTCAGGGTGTTGGTCAGGGTGATGGTCAGGGTGTTGGTCAGGGTGATGGTCAGGGTGTGTCAGGGTGATGGTCAGTTGATGATCAGGGTGATGGTCAGGGTGTTGGTCAGGGTGATGGTCAGGGTGTTGGTCAGGGTGTTGGTCAGGGTGATGGTCAGGGTGATGGTCAGGGTGATGGTCAGGTGTGATTATCAGGGTGATGGTCAGGGTGTTGGTCAGGGTGTTGGTCAGGGGTGTTGGTCAGGGTGATGGTCAGGGTGATGGTCAGGGTGATGGTCAGGGTGTTGGTCAGGGTGATGGTCAGGGTGATGGTCAGGGTGTTGGTCAGGGGTGATGGTCAGGGTGTTGGTCAGGGTGTTGGTCAGGCTGATGGTCAGGGTGTTGGTCAGGGTGATGGTCAGGGTGTTGGTCAGGGTGTTGGTCAGGGTGATGGTCAGGGTGATGGTCAGGGTGTTGGTCAGGGTGATGGTCAGGGTGTTGGTCAGGGTGATGGTCAGGGTGTTGGACAGGGTGATGGTCAGGGGGGTGTTGGTCAGGGTGATGGTCAGGGTGTGGTAGGGTGATGGTCAGGGTGTGGACAGGGCGTATTCAGGAATGTTTATTGGGCTAGTTTGATGTGTGAAGTGGGCCAAGATGCCAACTCTGTGTTTAACTTCACGGAGAAAACTTCTCCAAACCTATGATGGCGCAGTTTTAATGGAATGTATCAGCTTTTTGTATTTCCAGCTAAGTTCCCTCCTGTTCCCTGTTATTTAGAGGTGATGACCCACTCCACTACCATTGTCAACTCTGTCCTGACATGAACTGAATCCACGTCTCATGTGCCCGCTCATCCACTAGCATATTGAATGTTTCCTCTCCAAGCACTGTGAATCCCCCTATCAATTTTCTTTCATACTCTATGTAGAGTCCATCAAATACAATATCACAGTATTACACATCAATGATTTTACTCCTTGCTTGGACTTACTCATTCTTAGCTCTTTGGTCTAACTGTGTAGTGTGTTGTGTTATTGTTATTTGTCTTCCCAGACAAATCCTGTCCTGCACTGAAGTCAAGCTCTGAACACCTCAACTCGTGCCGCATACCCTCATTCATCACTGCTGTGATCCCTTCCAAACACTGTAAGTAGCCCTCTCATTCCATTCCCAATAATATTGTACTATAAATGTCTTATTAAATGTTTAGGTTAAAATAATTACTCTTTGATGATTTTTGAAACACACATTGACATCTCTATGCGTTCAGCGCCTATACCGTGGGTCTCCCATCCTCCTAAATTGTTCAAGTCACCAGCCTCCACTTGTGTACCAGTAGAGGAAGGAGGAGAAGAGAGGGAGAGGCTGTGTACCAGTAGAGGAAGGAGAAGAGAGGGAGAAGGCTGTGTACCAGTAGAGGGAGGAGAAGAGAGGGGAGAAGGATGGCTGTGTACCAGTAGAGGGAGGAGAAGAGAGGGAGAAGGCTGTGTACCAGTAGAGGGAGGAGAAGGAGGGAGAAGGCTGTGTACCAGTAGAGGGAGGAGAAGAGAGGGAGAAGGCTGTGTACCAGTAGAGGGAGGAGAAGAGAGGGAGAAGGCTGTGTACCAGTAGAGGAGGGAGGAGAAGAGAGGGAGAAGGCTGTGTACCGGTAGAGGAGGGAGGAGAAGAGAGGGAGAAGGCTGTGTACCGGTAGAGGAGGGAGGAGAAGAGAGGGAGAAGGCTTTGTACCGGTAGAGGAGGGAGGAGAAGAGAGAGGGAGAAGGCTGTCGTACCGGTAAGAGGGAGGGAGGAGAAGAGAGGGAGAAGGCTGTGTACCAGTAGAGGGAGAGGAGAGGAGGAGAAGGCTGTGTACCGGTAGAGGAAGAGGAGAAGAGAGGGAGAAGGCTGTGTACCAGTAGAGGAAGAGAGAAGAGAGAGGGAGAAGGCTGTGTACCGGTGAGGAAGGAGGAGAAGAGAGGGAGAAGGCTGTGTACCGGTAGAGGAAGGAGAGAGAGAGGGAGAAGGCTGTGTACCGGTAGAGGAAGGAGGAGAAGAGAGGGAAAGGCTGTGTACCAGTATAGGAAGGAGGAGAAGAGAGGGAGAAGGCTGTGTACCAGTAGAGGGAGGAGAAGAGAGAGGGAGAAGGATGTGTACCAGTAGAGGGAGGAGAAAGAGGAGAAGGCTGTGTACCGGTAAGGAAGGAGGAGAAGAGAGGGAGAAGGCTGTGTACCGGTAGAAGGAAGAAAGAGAGGGAAAGGCTGTGTACCGGTAGAGGAAGGAGGAGAAGAGAGGGAAGGCTGTGTACCAGTAGAGAAGGAGGAGAAGAGGGAGAAGGCTGTGTACCAGTAGAGGAAGGGAGGAGAGGGAGAAGGCTGTGTACCGTAGAGGAAGGAGGAGAAGAGAGGGGAAGGCTGTGTACCGGTAGAGAGGAGGAGAAGAGGGAGAAGGCTGTATACCGGTAGAGGACGGAGGAGAAAGAGAGGGAGAAGGCTGTGTACCGGTAGAGGAAGGAGGAGAAGAGAGAGGAGAAGGCTGTGTACCAGTAGAGGAGGGAGGAAGAGAGAGGGAGAAGGCTGTGTACCAGTAGAGGAAGAAGAGAGGGAGAAGGCTGTGTACCAGTAGAGGAGGAGAGAGAGGAGAAGGCTGTGTACCAGTAGAGGAGGGAGAAGAGAGAGGAGAAGGCTGTGTACCGGTAGAGGAGGGAGGAGAAGAGAGAGGGAGAAGGCTGTGTACCAGTAGAGGAGGGAAGAGAGAGAAGGCTGTGTACCAGTAGAGGGAGAAAGAGAGGAGAAGGCTGTGTACCAGTATAGAGAGGAGAGAGAGGAGAGGCTGTGTACCAGTAGGATGAGGAGAAGGAAGCGTCACCTTGACGGAAAACAAAAGGGGAAAATAACATTGAGACAAACGGCCAGGGTTTAAGTGAGCGGTGATGTGATGTCATTATTTCGCTCATGAGGGTGCAATGGCTGGCTTCCTGCCTACAAACCATGATGCAACAGGAACTAGTGGCTTTCGTGTAGACTGTGTTTATCCGCTGCCTGCCATTGTACTGTGACAGTAGTAGCCAGTTCTGTCATCGTACTGTCTGACAGTAGTAGCCAGCAGTGGTGGAAAAAGTACCCAATTGTCATACTTGAGTAAAAGTGAAGATACCTTAATAGAAAAATGACTCAAGTAAAAAGTCACCCAGTAAAAATACTACTTGAGAAAAAGTCAAAAAGTATTTGGTTTAAATATACTTAAGTATCAAAAGTAAAATTATAAATAATTTCAAACAAGACGGCATAATATTTATGAATTTTGATTTACTCATAGCCAGGGGGGACACTCAGACACAATTACCAAATGAAGGCATTTGTGTTTAGTGAGTCAACCAGATCAGAGGCGATAGGTATGACCAGTGTTGTTCTCTTGATAAGTGCATGAATTGGACCATTTTACATTCAAAATGTAACAAGTACTTTTGGGTGTCAGGGAAATGTATGGAGTAAAAAGCTCTGATTCAAGAGCCCAGCTAGATGATGGAGTGGCACTGTGGGTACGTGTGTATGAGGTGAAAATGAAAACAAAGAGGTGTGTGAAGAGGACTGGGGGTCTTTTTCTGACCTTGAGCTCAATAGACTGGGACTTTGTTGAATGCTACTGAAGTGTGTGTACCTTCCCTCGTGTACACACCCGCTCTACATCATTTTAACAGAAGATTATTACATACAGCAAACAAATATTTGACAAACATACTTTGCTTCATGAGTGTATGAATATTTACAGATTCATTAGGCTTTACCACATTTATTTTGTATTTTAGTGGGACAATCATACAGCCAGATGCTTTGTATTTTAGTGGGACATCATACAGCCAGACGCTTTGTATTTTAGTGGGACATCATACAGCCAGATGCTTTGTATTTTAGTGGGACATCATACAGCCAGATGCTTTGTATTTTAGTGGGACATCATACAGCCAGATGCTTTGTATTTTAGTGGGACATCATACAGCCAGACGCTTCGTATTTCAATGGAACATTTTTTTTCTATTTTATTTTAATTAGATTTATCACACCTTTATTTAACCATGTAAAACTGCAACCTGGCCAAGATAAAGCAAAGCAGTGCGACAAAACAACACAGAGTTACAAATGGGATAAACATCCTACAGTCAATCACAATAGAATAATCTGTATACAGTGTTTGCAATTAAGTAAGGAGTAAGGCAATAAATAGGCCTATAGTGGCGAGTAATACAATTTCGCAATTTACACTGGAGTGATATATGTGCAGATTAGGATGTGCAAGTAGAAATACTGGTGTTCAAAAGAGCAGAAAAACAAATATGGGGATAAGGTAGGTAGTTGGTTGGATGGGCTATTTAGAGATGGGCTGTGTACAGCTGCAGCGATCGTAAGCTGCCCTGACAGCTGACGCTTAAAGTTAGTGAGGGAGATATGTCTCCAACTTTCGCAATTCGTTCCAGTCATTGGCAGCAGAGAACTGGAAGGAAAGGCGGCCACAGAGTGTTTGGCTTTGGTATGACCATGAAATATACCTGCTGGAGCGTGTGCTATGGGTGGGTGTTGCTATGGTGACCAGTGACTGATATAAGGCGGAGCTTTACCTAGCAAAGACTTATAGGTGACCTGGAGCCAGTGGGTTTGGCATTGATATGTAGCGAGGACCAGCCAACGAGAGCATACAGTCACAGTGGTGGGTATATATGTGGCTTTGGTTACAAAACGGATAGCAGTGTGATAGACTGCATCCAGTTTGCTGATAGAGTGTTGGAGGCTATTTTGTAAATGAAATCCGAAGTCAAGTATCGGTAGGATATCATTTTACGAGGGTATGTTTGGCAGCATGAGTGAGTCTTTGTTGCGAATAGGAAGCCGATTCTAATTTAGCTTTGGATTGGAGATGCTTAATGTGAGTCTGTAAGGAGAGTTTACAGTCTACCACATTTATAGTTGTCCACATATTCTAAGTCAGAACCATCCAGAGTAGTGATGCTAGTTGGCAGGCGGGTGCAGCAGTGATCGGTTGAAGAGCATGCATTTTGTTTTACTAGCATTTAAGAGCAATTGGAGGCCTCGGAAGGAGTGTTGTATGGCGTTGAAGCTCGTTTTGAGGTTTATCACAGTGTCCAAAGAAGGGCCAGATGTATACAGAATGGTGTCATCTGCGTAGAGGTGGATCAAAGAATCACCCGCAGCAAGAGCGACATCATTGATATATACAGAGAAAAGAGTCGGCCCGAGAATTGAACCCTGTGGCACCCCCGTAGAGACTGCCAGAGTCCGACAACAGGCCCTCCGATTTGACACACTGAACTCTATCTGAGAAGTTGTTGGTGAACCAGGCGAGGCAGTCATGAGAAACCAAGGTTGAGTCTGCCGAAGAATACGGTGATTGACAGAGTCGAAAGCCTTGGCCAGGTCGATGAAGACGGCTGTATAGTACTGTCTTTTATCGATGGCGGTCATGATATGTTTAGGACCATGACATGGCTGAGGTGCACCCGTGACCAGCTCGGAAACCAGATTGCATAGCGAGAGGTACGGTGGGATTCAAAATGGTTGGTGATCTGTTTGTTCACTTGGCTTTCGAAGACTTTAGAAAGGAGGCGGATGGATTTAGGTCTGTAACAGTTTGGGTCAGAGTGTCTCCCCCTTTGAAGAGCGGGGTGACCGTGGCAGCTTTCCAATCTTTAGGAATCTCAGATGACATACAGCCAGAGCTTTGTATTTTAGTGGACATACAGCCATGCTAACATGGCATAAGCCTGTTTGGAAATCTTTCTTAGAGTACAGACTTGAATTCTGAAAGAACAATAAGTTAATAAGGATATTTCTGCATTTTATTTATTTTATTTGACAATTTAAAATGCTTAAGAAGCCACACCAGTCAACAATACATGCACCACAATTACAGAGAATTACATAGACAAAGTCAAGCCATGTTACACTTGTTTTCAACAATCATTTATACAGTAAGATGTACAGTAGGCCTGAAATGTTTATTCTTCATGTGTGACCGACCAGCTCGATTTAGTCTTCTGTAGCAAAATTTGAAATTGTTTTTTTTACATTAGATAAAACTAGAGACTCAGAATTAGAAAACGGTATATCATACACTACAGTTGAAGAACAATGGGAAAGTAATTCTGCTTTGAAAGTTGAAAACTTGTAATCTCACTTTGCGAAAATGACCCTTGAATGTTTTTATTACTACTACTGAGGAGCTCTTCTTTGTCTGCACCCATTCAGCATTGTTCACACCCTCTTAAGCCTTAGCCCCACCTATCTCTTTAAGGATTCACATGTGGCTATGTACTAAACATGCAAAGTACTAAACTATCATCAAGACTAAAGGCTGGTTTATACTACGTTTTCGACAGTTGTTGCGGTGACATCATGAACATTCAATTCGTCTGATATCAAATTTGTTATGGCTTTATGAAAAACTATAAACATAAAACTACAGGTTTCATGACATCAACAGCCTGGGGTCAAAAATAGCATAACTAAAAATAGCTAACGTTGTGTGTGATGAAAAGAAGCAGGACATTCTACCAGAGAATTATAGAACTTGGACACTGTCTCGGTGGCCTAACGTTATATCCTAATTTGACTTAACAGGAAAATAAGGTACAAATTGCAGAACTTATCTGAGTTATTAGTTATTTCACGAGGGCTTTACTATCTACGCAGTGGGGGACAACACCGGTGACGGTTTGATGTACACATTGCAGCTTGCCTTAATGTCCCTGATTGATCACAGTTGAAGCCGGCCACTAGCTTCTTAGGACCGGGTCTGTATGGTGTAAAGGGCATCGTCACACGTAGTCGTTGCCCTTGTTTTAGCAAAGGCATTCTGAGGAGACACGTGAAAAACATTATAGCTCAAGGCAGCTTTAGATCTCTAACTTCAACACACAAGGTAGTGTAAAATATTTCAGATGGAAAAACTCTAAGCTTTAACCACATGAACAGCCCATGAATGCATGTACTTTCTAGTTTAGTCAGAGCTAAATAATCTCTTTTGGAAACTACGTTACCTAAATTGTATTGAATCATCTGTCAAAAGACTGTGATGCCACAACTAACAAGGAACCGTAGTTCCGGTGCTTTGGTTTCCTCACTAGATATCTGGACATATCAGGACTGGGCGGAGGGTGCTGACGTGTGGGTGGGGATTTCAAGCAATGATTTCAGACAATGATTTCAAGCTGAAGTTTTCAGAAGGGGGGCTTGGCTGAGAGTTTCTGTTTAGGGGCTGGTGACTTTGCTAGTCTCATTAGTATCTTTTGTCAAACATTTTCCCCCAGAACCTAATCAACAGCTTTTACACAATTTCCTGAGATTTTAGGTCTGGATTTCTGAGATTAAGAGCTAAATTGTCAATTGACGAGCAAGTTTCGGTTTGTCATAAAACCTGAATCCATCCCACTTGGCAAACTGGGTCCACATCCAGGATTCAAATCTGGACACATTTCACTGGGCACACGGCAGTTCAACGTCTAGTTCTGATTTACATTTGCTTGATTTATCACCTAATGTGAATTAGAAATAACAAAAAAGGTTAAAAGTTTACTTTTTGCACATCCATCAGTTTTCCATGTTGATTCAACATCATCACACTGATTTTTTGGTTGAATTACATGGAAACAATGTTGATTCAACCGGTTTTGCACAGTGGGATGGATTCAGGTTTTATGACAACTGAAACTTTGCTTGTAAAGACATCAGAGAAATGTCACAAAGACCTACCTGGCTTCCATTGTTTCAGTCAGCAAGCCACTGCCGGTCACTGTTATGAGCAGTTTCTCAGACCTTCGGATAGAGGGTTCTCAAA
>NW_021823201.1:0-52472 GCF_901001165.1 Salmo trutta
CATCCATGCCTCCCCCCTCCATCCCTCCATCCCTCCCTCCATGCCTCCCTCCCTCCCTCCATCCCTCCCTCCTCCCTCCATGCCTCCCTCCCTCCCTCCATCTCCTCCCTCCATCCCTCCCTCCATGCCTCCCTCCCTCCCTCCATCCCTCCCTCCTCCATGCCTCCCTCCCTCCCTCCATGCCTCCCTCCATGCCTCCCTCCCTCCATGCCTCCCTTCTGTATCTGTCTGCTAGTTAGTTAATCTGAAGGGTCGTAGAGTCAGTTTAGAGTGGCTGCTAGTTAGTTAATCTGAAGGGTTGTAGAGTCAGTTTAGAGTGGCTGCTAGTTAGTTAATCTGAAGGGTTGTAGAGTCAGTTTAGAGTGGCTGCTAGTTAGTTAATCTGAAAGGTTGTAGAGTCAGTTTAGAGTGGCTGCTAGTTAGTTAATCTGAAAGGTTGTAGAGTCAGTTTAGAGTGGCTGCTAGTTAGTTAATCTGAAAGGTTGTAGAGTCAGTTTAGAGTGGCTGCTAGTTAGTTAATCTGAAGGGTTGTAGAGTCAGTTTAGAGTGGCTGCTAGTTAGTTAATCTGAAGGGTCGTAGAGTCAGTTTAGAGTGGCTGCTAGTTAGTTAATCTGAAAGGTTGTAGAGTCAGTTTAGAGTGGCTGCTAGTTAGTTAATCTGAAGGGTTGTAGAGTCAGTTTAGAGTGGCTGCTAGTTAGTTAATCTGAAGGGTTGTAGAGTCAGTTTAGAGTGGCTGCTAGTTAGTTAATCTGAAGGGTTGTCGAGTCAGTTTAGAGTGGCTGCTAGTTAGTTAATCTGAAGGGTCGTGGAGTCTGTTTAGTGGCTGCTAGTTAGTTAATCTGAAAGGTTGTAGAGTCAGTTTAGTGGCTGCTAGTTAGTTAATCTGAAGGGTATGTAGAGTCAGTTTAGAGTGGCTGCTAGTTAGTTAATCTGAAGGGTTGTAGAGTCAGTTTAGAGTGGCTGCTAGTTAGTTAATCTGAAGGGTTGTAGAGTCAGTTTAGAGTGGCTGCTAGTTAGTTAATCTGAAGGGTTGTAGAGTCAGTTTAGAGTGGCTGCTAGTTAGTTAATCTGAAGGGTATGTAGAGTCAGTTTAGAGTGGCTGCTAGTTAGTTAATCTGAAGGGTTGTAGAGTCAGTTTAGAGTGGCTGCTAGTTAGTTAATCTGATTTTTTTTTGCCTTCTGGGAACAAACACATCTGTCTTTATTTTTGCTTTCTCTTGGGAATCATGTCCTCTGACATGAAATATTCTATATTACAAAACAACGTTGGGTTAAAGATTGGAGTAGGATAGAATAGATTGGAGGGTCAAAATACCAACCTCAACTGGAGTACTTCTTATAAATTTTACTTATAATAGATTTTTGGATGTTTTGAATAATGTCCTCTTTTGTCCTTCTTGCTCCTATTAAAATCAGATGGTCTCTCTGCGTGTGTAGATTCCCTGCTGGCTGCTAAGTATGTTTTGAAGAGCAGAAAAACGCAGCAGTTTGATAAATATGGACCCAGCTTGTCATTGTCCGCTCCCCCAATGCATTAGGCCGTAACATATACTGTAGATTGGTTGCTATGGAGTTACTTTGAAGTCGACAGCAACATTCTTAGTATGGGGCCGTAATGTGTATATGCCACTTCCTGTAACATCTAGTCTCCATAGTATGGGGCCGTAATGTGTATATTCCCTCAGTCCTTTTACTGCAGCCTGTAGCCTCCTGGACCCAGTTACTGATACAGAGAAAGCCTCATTTTCATACGGTGATTAATTTATTCAGTCTGTTTATTGAAAGTGGATATTTTAGTGTAATTCAATTAAATACATGTATTAGATAACTGAGGAGATCAATTAAATATATGTTCATTAAATACAACCCTTCATCATATAGGTCCCTGTTACCTCACCCTACCTGAAAGGCCAATTAAAGGTCCCTGTCACCTCACCCTACCTGATAGGCCAATTAAAGGTCCCAGTCACCTCAACCTACCAGATAGGCCAATTAAAGGTCCCTGTTATCTCACCCTACCTGATAGGCCAATTAAAGGTCCCTGTCACCTCACCCTACCTGATAGGCCAAATAAAGGTCCCAGTCACCTCACCCTACCTGATAGGCCAATTAAAGGTCCCAGTCTCCCCACTGTACCTGATAGGCCAATTAAAGGTACCTGTCACCCCACCCTACCTGATAGGCCAATTAAAGGTCCCAGTCACCTCACCCTACCTGATAGGCCAATTAAAGGTCCCAGTCACCTCACCCTACCTGATAGGCCAATTAAAGGTCCCAGTCACCTCACCCTACCTGATAGGCCAATTAAAGGTCCCTGTCACTTCACCCTACCTGATAGGCCAATTAAAGGTCCCTGTTACCTCACCCTACCTGATAGGCCAATTAAAGGTCCCTGTCACAGCACCCTCCCTACCTGATAGGCCAATTAAAAGGCCCAGTCACCTCACCTGACCTGATAGGCCAATTAAAAGTCCCAGTCACATCACCCTACCTGATAGGCCAATTAAAGGTCTCAGTCACCTCACCCTACCTGATAGGCCAATTAAAGGTCCCTGTTACCTCACCCTACCTGATAGGCCAATTAAAGGTCCCTGTTACCTCACCCTACCTGATAAGCCAATTAAAGGTCCCTGTCACCTCACCCTACCTGATAGGCCAATTAAAGGTCACAGTCACAGCACCCTACCTGATAGGCCAATTAAAGGTGCCTGTCACAGCACCCTACCTAATAGGCCAATTAAAGGTCCCAGTTACCTCACCCTACCTGATAGGCCAATTAAAGGTCCCAGTCACCTCACCCTACCTGATAGGCCAAATAAAGGTCCCAGTTACCTCACCTTACCTGATAGGCCAATTAAAGGTACATGTCACCTCACCCTACCTGATAGGCCAATTAAAGGTCCCAGTTACCTCACCTTACCTGATAGGCCAATTAAAGGTCCCAGTCACATCACCCTACCCTACCTATTTTAGCACAGCTGAAAGCTGTTGTCCTGATTAAAGAAGCAATACAACTGGCCTTCTTTAGTCTAGTTGAGTATCTGGAGCATCAGCATTTGTGGGTTCGATTAGAGGCTCAAAATAGCCAGAAACAAAGAACTTTCTTCTGAAACTCATCAGTCTATTCTTGTTCTGAGAAATTAAGGCTATTCCATGTGAGAAATTGGCAAGAAACTGAAGATCTCATACAACGCTGTGTACTACTCCCTTCATGGAACAGAGCAAACTGGCTCTAACCAGAATAGAAAGAGGAGTGGGAGGCCCCGGTGCACAACTGAGCAAGAGGACAAGTACATTAGAGTGTCTAGTTTGAGAAACAGACGCCTCACAAGTCCTCAACTGGCAGCTTCATTAAATAGTACCCGCAAAACACCGATCTCAACGTCAACAGTGAAGAGGCGACTCCGGGATGCTGGTCTTCTAGGCAGAGTTGCAAAGCAAAAGCCATATCTCAGACTGGCCAATAAAAATAAAAGATTAAGATGGGCAAAAGAACACAGACGCTGGACAGAGGAACTCTGCCTAGAAGGGTAGTGTAGTTCCATACAGCTTCTATCTCAAGGCCATCAGCCGGTTAAACAGCCATCACTAGCACAGATAGGCAGCTGCCTACATACAGACTTGAAATCATTGGCCACGTTAATAAATGGAACTTTAATAATGTTTACATATCTCGCATTACTCATCCCATATGTATATACTGTATTTTATTCTACTGTATCTTAGTCTATGCATTACTCATCTCATATGTATATACTGTATTCTATACTATCTACTGTATCTGTCTATGTATTACTCATCACATATGTATATACTGTATTTTATTCTACTGTATCTTAGTCTATGCATTACTCATCTCATATGTATATACTGTATTCTATACTATCTACTGTATCTGTCTATGTATTACTCATCTCATATGTATATACTGTATTCTATACTATATCTTAGTCTATGTATTACTCATCTCATATGTATATACTGTATTCTATACTATCTACTGTATCTGTCTATGTATTACTCATCACATATGTATATACTGTATTTTATTCTACTGTATCTTAGTCTATGCATTACTCATCTCATATGTATATACTGTATTCTATACTATCTACTGTATCTCAGTCTATGTATTACTCATCTCATATGTATATACTGTATTCTATCCTACTGTATCTGTCTATGTATTACTCATCTCATATGTATATACTGTATTCTATCCTATTCTACTGTATCATAGTCTATGTATTACTCATCTCATATGTATATACTGTATTCTATCCTATTCTACTGTATCTTAGTCTATGTATTACTCATCTCATATGTATATACTGTATTCTATCCTACTGTATCTGTCTATGTATTACTCATCTCATATGTATATACTGTATTCTATCCTACTGTATCTTAGTCTATGTATTACTCATCTCATATGTATATACTGTATTCTATACTATCTACTGTATCTTAGTCTATGTATTACTCATCTCATATGTATATACTGTATTCTATCCTACTGTATCTTAGTCTATGCTGCTATGACATCGCTCATCCATATATTGATATATTCTTAATTCCATTCCTTTACTTAGATGTGTATGTATTAGGTTTTTGTTGTGTAATTTATTAGATATTACTTGTTAGATATTGCTACATTGTCGGAACTAGAAACACAAGCGTTTCGCTACACCCGCAAATAAAATATGATTTGATTTGATTTGTGTTGGCAAAACTGCAAGCAACCGTATGTTTCCGTCCAATCGGACTCGTCTTCAAGTGTGTGGCCCCCCGTCCCGAGCAAGGTGACGTGTGGTTAGACGCCAGCTCGGCACGGCACGGCAGGGGAGACACGGTGAATTGGAGTCATTCAGGAGGTGTCAGTAGCAGCCTCTCTAACTCAGCATGCCATGCCTCTCTCGTCTCTCTCTAACTCAGCATGCCAAGCCTCTCTCGTCTCTCTCTAACTCAGCATGCCATGCCTCTCTCGTCTCTCTCTAACTCAGCATGCCAAGCCTCTCTCGTCTCTCTCTAACTCAGCATGTAAGAGCCACAGAACAACAGGCTCCTATTTAAGACATCAGGTGTCCTGAACAGTGTACTAACAGGATGATTTCCTTCAGTTAACTGAACCAAAAAAATATAAATGCTGACTGCAGGAATATCCACCAGAGCTGTTTCCATAAAAGCCGCCTCCAACATTATTTTAGAGAATTTGGCAGTACGTCCAACCGGCCTCACAACCCCAGACCACGTACAACCACGCCAACCCAGGACCTCCACATCCGGGCTTCTTCACCTGCGGGATCGTCTGAGACCAGCCACACGGACTGTTGATGAAACTGTGGCTTTTGCACAACCGAATAATTTCTACACAAACGGTCAGAAACCGTCTCAGGGGAGCTCATCTATGTGCTCGTCGTCCTCGCCGGGGTCTTGACCCTGACTGCAGTTTGGCGTCGTAACCAACATCAGCGGGTTCACCTTCGATGGTGGAGGTGGGGTTATGGTATGGGCCCCATGGTGGAGGTGGGGTTATGGTATGGGCCCCATGGTGGAGGTGGGGTTATGGTATGGGCCCCATGGTGGAGGTGGGGTTATGGTATGGGCCCCATGGTGGAGGTGGGGTTATGGTATGGGCCCCATGGTGGAGGTGGGGTTATGGTATGAGCCCCATGGTGGAGGTGGGGTTATGGTATGGGCCCCATGGTGGAGGTGGGGTTATGGTATGGGCCCCATGGTGGAGGTGGGGTTATGGTATGGGCCCCATGGTGGAGGTGGGGTTATGGTATGGGCCCCATGGTGGAGGTGGGGTTATGGTATGGGCCCCATGGTGGAGGTGGGGTTATGGTATGGGCCCCATGGTGGAGGTGGGGTTATGGTATGGGCAGGTATAAGCTATGGACAATGAACACAATTGCAGTTTATCAATGGAGTTTATCAATGGCAATTTGAAAGCACAGAGATACTGTGACGAGACCCTGAGGCCCATTGTCGTGCCATTCATCCACCACCATCACCTCATGTTTCAGCATGATAATGCACGGCCCCATGTCGCAAGGATCTGGACACAATTCCTGGAAACTGAAAATGTCCCAGTTCTTCAATGACCTGCATACTCAGACATATCACCCATTGAGCATGTTTGGGATGCTCTGGATCGACGTGTACGACAGCCTGCTCCAGTTTCCGCCAATATCCAGCAACTTCACACAGCCATTGAAGAGGAGGTGGGGACAACATTCCACAGAACACAAATCAACAGCCTGATCAACTCTATGTGAAGGAGATGTGTCGTTCTGCATGAGGCAAACGGTGGTCACACCAGATACTGACTGGTTTTCTGATTCACACCCCTACTTATTTTTTAAAGGTATCTGTGACCAACAGATGCATATCTGTATTCCCAGTCATGTGAAATCCATAGATTAGGACCTAATGTATTTATTTAAATTGACTGATTTCCTTATATGAACTGTAACTCAGTTTAATCGTTGAAATTATTGCATGTTGCGTTTACATTTTTGTTCAGTAGTGTAAAGTACTTAAGGAAACATACTTTATCGTTTTTTGGGGGGGGTATCTGTACTTTTTTTTACTATTTATATTTTTGACTACTTTTACTTTTACTTCACTACATTCTTAAAGAAAAATAATTTAGTTTTTACTCCATACATTTTACCTGACACCCAAAAGTACTCATTACATTTCAAATGCTTAGCAGGACAGGAAAATGGTCAAATTCACACACTTATCAAGACAACATCCCTGGTCATCCCCACTGCCTCTGATCTGGAGGACTCACTAAACAGAGAACATCCCTGGTCATCCCTACTGCCTCTGATCTGGTGGACTCACTAAACAGAGAACATCCCTGGTCATCCCTACTGCCTCTGATCTGGAGGACTCACTAAACAGAGAACATCCCCGGTCATCTCTACTGCCTCTGATCTGGAGGACTCACTAAACAGAGAACATCCCTGGTCATCCCTACTGCCTCTGATCTGGAGGACTCACTAAACAGAGAACATCCCTGGTCGTCCCTACTGCCTCTGATCTGGAGGACTCACTAAACAGAGAACATCCCTGGTCATCCCAACTGCCTCTGATCTGGAGGACTCACTAAACAGAAAACATCCCTGGTCGTCCCTACTGCCTCTGATCTGGAGGACTCACTAAACAGAGAACATCCCTGGTCGTCCCTACTGCCTCTGATCTGGAGGACTCACTAAACAGAGAACATCCCTGGTCATCCCTACTGCCTCTGATCTGGAGGACTCACTAAACAGAGAACATCCCTGATCATCCCCACTGCCTCTGATCTGGAGGACTCACTAAATAGAGAACATCCCTGGTCATCCCTACTGCCTCTGATCTGGAGGACTCACTAAACAGAGAACATCCCTGGTCATCCCTACTGCCTCTGATCTGGAGGACTCACTAAACAGAGAACATCCCTGGTCATCCCTACTGTCTCTGATCTGGAGGACTCACTAAACAGAGAACATCTCTGGTCGTCCCTACTACCTCTGATCTGGAGGACTCACTAAACAGAGAACATCCCTGGTCATCCCTACTGCCTCTGATCTGGAGGACTCACTAAACACAAATGCTGTTTGTAAATGATGTCTGAGTGTTGGAGTGTGCCCCTGGCTATCTGTAAATAAAATTTAAAAAACAAGAAAATGGTGCTGTGTGGTTTGCTTAATATAAGGAATGTAAAATGATTTTTACTTTTACATTTCATACTTCAGTATATTTAAAACCAAAGACTTTTACTCAAGTAGTATTTTACTGGGTGACTTTTACTTGAGTCATTTTATACAAAGGGACAGTATTTTTAACTTTTACTCAAGTATGAGAGTTGGATTCTTTTCCCACCACTGACTATATTACAGACAGACGCCGTAGACAACAAAACATTAAGAACTGCTTTTTTTTCCATAACACAGACTGACCAAGTGAATTCAGATGAAAGCTACGATCCCTTATCGGGTGGTGGAAATACTGACACTACACTCTTACAAAGAAAGACAAGGGGTCCTCAGAACCATGGAGTGTATAGCTAGCCACGTGTAGCGGCTAGAGGCTAGTCTGGGGTTCTCAGAACCATGGAGTGTATAGCTAGCCACGTGTAGCGGCTAGAGGCTAGTCTGGGGTTCTCAGAACCATGGGGTGTATAGCTAGCCACGTGTAGCGGCTAGAGGCTAGTCTGGGGTTCTCAGAACCATGGGGTGTATAGCTAGCCACGTGTAGCGGCTAGAGGCTAGTCTGGGGTTCTCAGAAACATGGAGTGTATAGCTAGCCACGTGTAGCGGCTAGAGGCTAGTCTGGGGTTCTCAGAAACATGGAGTGTATAGCTAGCCACGTGTAGCGGCTAGAGGCTAGTCTGGGGTTCTCAGAACCATGGAGTGTATAGCTAGCCACGTGTAGCGGCTAGAGGCTAGTCTGGGGTTCTCAGAAACATGGAGTGTATAGCTAGCCACGTGTAGCGGCTAGAGGCTAGTCTGGGGTTCTCAGAACCATGGAGTGTATAGCTAGCCACGTGTAGCGGCTAGAGGCTAGTCTGGGGTTCTCAGAACCATGGAGTGTATAGCTAGCCACGTGTAGCGGCTAGAGGCTAGTCTGGGGTTCTCAGAACCATGGAGTGTATAGCTAGCCACGTGTAGCGGCTAGAGGCTAGTCTGGGGTTCTCAGAACCATGGAGTGTATAGCTAGCCACGTGTAGCGGCTAGAGGCTAGTCTGGTGTTCTCAGAACCATGGAGTGTATAGCTAGCCACGTGTAGCGGCTAGAGGCTAGTCTGGGGTTCTCAGAACCATGGAGTGTATAGCTAGCCATGTGTAGCGGCTAGAGGCTAGTCTGGGGTTCTCAGAACCATGGAGTGTATAGCTAGCCATGTGTAGCGGCTAGAGGCTAGTCTGGTGTTCTCAGAAACATGGAGTGTATAGCTAGCCACGTGTAGCGGCTAGAGGCTAGTCTGGGGTTCTCAGAACCATGGAGTGTATAGCTAGCCACGTGTAGCGGCTAGGGCTAGTCTGGGGTTATCAGAACCCATGGAGTGTATAGCTAGCCACGTGTAGCGGCTAGAGGCTAGTCTGGGGTTCTCAGAACCATGGAGTGTATAGCTAGCCAGCGTTGTAGAGGCTAGAGGCTAGTCTGGGGTTCTCAAATCATGGAGTGTATAGCTAGCCACGTTTAGCGGCTAGAGGCTAGTCTGGGGTTCTCAGAACCATGGAGTGATAGCTAGCCACGTGTAGAGGCTAGAGGCTAGTCTGGGGTTCTCAGAAACCATGGAGTGTACTAGCTAGCCACGTGTAGAGGCGTAGAGGCTAGTCTGGGGTTCTCAGAACCATGGAGTGTATAGCTAGCCACGTGTAGCGGATAGAGGCTAGTCTGGGGTTCTCAGAAACCATGGAGTGTATAGCTAGCCACGTGTAGGCGGCTAGAGGCTAGTCTGGTGTTCTCAGAAACATGGAGTGTATAGCTAGCCACGTGTAGCGGCTAGAGGCTAGTCGGGGTTCTCAGAACCATGGAGTGTATAGCTAGCCACGTGTAGCGGCTAGAGGCTAGTCTGGGGGTTCTCAGAACCATGGAGTGTATAGCTAGCCACGTGTAGCGGCTAGAGGCTAGTCTGGGGTTCTCAGAACCATGGAGTGTATAGCTAGCCACGTGTAGCGGCTAGAGGCTAGTCTGGGGTTCTCAGAAACATGGAGTGTATAGCTAGCCACGTGTAGCGGCTAGAGGGCTAGTCTGGGGTTCTCAGAACCATGGAGTGTATAGCTAGCCACGTGTAGCGGCTAGAGGCTAGTCTGGGGTTCTCAGAACCATGGAGTGTATAGCTAGCCACGTGTAGCGGCTAGAGGCTAGTCTGGGGTTCTCAGAACCATGGAGTGTATAGCTAGCCACGTGTAGCTGCTAGAGGCTAGTCTGGGGTTCTCAGAAACATGGAGTGTATAGCTAGCCATGTGTAGCGGCTAGAGGCTAGTCTGGGGTTCTCAGAACCATGGAGTGTATAGCTAGCCATGTGTAGCGGCTAGAGGCTAGTCTGGGGTTCTCAGAACCATGGAGTGTATAGCTAGCCACGTGTAGCGGCTAGAGGCTAGTCTGGGGTTCTCAGAAACATGGAGTGTATAGCTAGCCATGTGTAGAGGCTAGAGGCTAGTCTGGGGTTCTCAGAACCATGGAGTGTATAGCTAGCCACGTGTAGCGGCTAGAGGCTAGTCTGGGGTTCTCAGAACCATGGAGTGTATAGCTAGCCACGTGTAGCGGCTAGAGGCTAGTCTGGGGTTCTCAGAACCATGGAGTGTATAGCTAGCCACGTGTAGCGGCTAGAGGCTAGTCTGGGGTTCTCAGAAACATGGAGTGTATAGCTAGCCATGTGTAGCGGCTAGAGGCTAGTCTGGGGTTCTCAGAAACATGGAGTGTATAGCTAGCCACGTGTAGCGGCTAGAGGCTAGTCTGGTGTTCTCAGAAACATGGAGTGTATAGCTAGCCACGTGTAGAGGCTAGAGGCTAGTCTGGGGTTCTCAGAAACATGGAGTGTATAACTAGCCACGTGTAGCGGCTAGAGGCTAGTCTGGGGTTCTCAGAAACATGGGGTGTATAGCTAGCCACGTGTAGCGGCTAGAGGCTAGTCTGGGGTTCTCAGAACCATGGAGTGTATAGCTAGCCACGTGTAGCGGCTAGAGGCTAGTCTGGGGTTCTCAGAACCATGGAGTGTATAGCTAGCCACGTGTAGCGGCTAGAGGCTAGTCTGGGGTTCTCAGAACCATGGAGTGTATAGCTAGCCACGTGTAGCGGCTAGAGGCTAGTCTGGGGTTCTCAGAACCATGGAGTGTATAGCTAGCCATGTGTAGCGGCCTAGAGGCTAGTCTGGTGTTCTCAGAACCATGGAGTGTATAGCTAGCCACGTGTAGCGGCTAGAGGCTAGTCTGGGGTTCTCAGAAACATGGAGTGTATAGCTAGCCACGTGTAGCGGCTAGAGGCTAGTCTGGGGTTCTCAGAACCATGGAGTGTATAGCTAGCCACGTGTAGCGGCTAGAGGCTAGTCTGGGGTTCTCAGAACCATGGAGTGTATAGCTAGCCACGTGTAGCGGCTAGAGGCTAGTCTGGGGTTCTCAGAACCATGGAGTGTATAGCTAGCCATGTGTAGCGGCTAGAGGCTAGTCTGGGGTTCTCAGAACCATGGAGTGTATAGCTAGCCACGTGTAGCGGCTAGAGGCTAGTCTGGGGTTCTCAGAAACATGGAGTGTATAGCTAGCCACGTGTAGCGGCTAGAGGCTAGTCTGGGGTTCTCAGAACCATGGAGTGTATAGCTAGCCACGTTGTAGCGGCTAGAGGCTAGTCTGGGGTTCTCAGAACCATGGAGTGTATAGCTAGCCACGTGTAGAGGCTAGAGGCTAGTCTGGGGGTTCTCAGAACCATGGAGTGTATAGCTAGCCATGTGTAGCGGCTAGAGGCTAGTCCTGGGGTTCTCAGAAACATGGAGTGTATAGCTAGCCACGTGTAGCGGCTAGAGGCTAGTCTGGGGTTCTCAGAACCATGGAGTGTATAGCTAGCCACGTGTAGCGGCTAGAGGCTAGTCTGGTGTTCTCAGAACCATGGAGTGTATAGCTAGCCACGTGTAGCGGCTAGAGGCTAGTCTGGGGTTCTCAGAAACATGGAGTGTATAGCTAGCCACGTGTAGCGGCTAGAGGCTAGTCTGGGGTTCTCAGAACCATGGAGTGTATAGCTAGCCACGTGTAGCGGCTAGAGGCTAGTCTGGGGTTCTCAGAACCATGGAGTGTATAGCTAGCCACGTGTAGCGGCTAGAGGCTAGTCTGGGGTTCTCAGAACCATGGAGTGTATAGCTAGCCACGTGTAGCGGCTAGAGGCTAGTCTGGGGTTCTCAGAAACATGGAGTGTATAGCTAGCCATGTGTAGCGGCTAGAGGCTAGTCTGGGGTTCTCAGAACCATGGAGTGTATAGCTAGCCATGTGTAGCGGCTAGAGGCTAGTCTGGGGTTCTCAGAACCATGGAGTGTATAGCTAGCCACGTGTAGCGGCTAGAGGCTAGTCTGGGGTTCTCAGAAACATGGAGTGTATAGCTAGCCACGTGTAGCGGCTAGAGGCTAGTCTGGGGTTCTCAGAAACATGGAGTGTATAGCTAGCCATGTGTAGAGGCTAGAGGCTAGTCTGGGGTTCTCAGAACCATGGAGTGTATAGCTAGCCACGTGTAGCGGCTAGAGGCTAGTCTGGGGTTCTCAGAAACATGGAGTGTATAGCTAGCCATGTGTAGCGGCTAGAGGCTAGTCTGGGGTTCTCAGAACCATGGAGTGTATAGCTAGCCATGTGTAGCGGCTAGAGGCTAGTCTGGGGTTCTCAGAACCATGGAGTGTATAGCTAGCCACGTGTAGCGGCTAGAGGCTAGTCTGGGGTTCTCAGAAACATGGAGTGTATAACTAGCCATGTGTAGAGGCTAGAGGCTAGTCTGGGGTTCTCAGAACCATGGAGTGTATAGCTAGCCACGTGTAGCGGCTAGAGGCTAGTCTGGGGTTCTCAGAACCATGGAGTGTATAACTAGCCATGTGTAGAGGCTAGAGGCTAGTCTGGGGTCCTCAGAACCATGGAGTGTATAGCTAGCCACGTGTAGCGGCTAGAGGCTAGTCTGGTGTTCTCAGAACCATGGAGTGTATAGCTAGCCACGTGTAGCGGCTAGAGGCTAGTCTGGGGTTCTCAGAACCATGGAGTGTATAGCTAGCCACGTGTAGCGGCTAGAGGCTAGTCTGGGGTTCTCAGAACCATGGAGTGTATAGCTAGCCACGTGTAGCGGCTAGAGGCTAGTCTGGGGTTCTCAGAAACATGGAGTGTATAGCTAGCCACGTGTAGAGGCTAGAGGCTAGTCTGGGGTTCTCAGAACCATGGAGTGTATAGCTAGCCACGTGTAGCGGCTAGAGGCTAGTCTGGGGTTCTCAGAACCATGGAGTGTATAGCTAGCCACGTGTAGCGGCTAGAGGCTAGTCTGGGGTTCTCAGAACCATGGAGTGTATAGCTAGCCATGTGTAGCGGCTAGAGGCTAGTCTGGGGTTCTCAGAAACATGGAGTGTATAGCTAGCCATGTGTAGCGGCTAGAGGCTAGTCTGGTGTTCTCAGAAACATGGAGTGTATAGCTAGCCACGTGTAGAGGCTAGAGGCTAGTCTGGGGGTTCTCAGAAACATGGAGTGGTATAACTAGCCATGTGTAGCGGCTAGAGGCTAGTCTGGGTTCTCAGAAACATGGGGTGTATAGCTAGCCACGTGTAGCGGCTAGAGGCTAGTCTGGGGGTTCTCAGAACCATGGAGTGTATAGCTAGCCACGTGTAGCGGTAGAGGCTAGTCTTGTTGTTCTCAGAACCATGGGAGTGTATAGCTAGCCACGTGTAGCGGCTAGAGGCTAGTCTGGGGTTCTCAGAAAACATGGAGTGTATAGCTAGCCACGTGTAGCGGCTAGAGGCTAGTCTGGGGTTTCCAGAACCATGGAGTGTATAGCTAGCCACGTGTAGCGGCTAGAGGCTAGTCTCTGGGGTTCTCAGAACCATGGAGTGTAATAGCTAGCCACGTGGTGGTGCTGCGGGCTAGAAGGCTAGTCTGGGGTTCTCAGAACCATGGAGTGTATAGCTAGCCACGTGTAGCGGCTAGAGGCTAGTCTGGGGGTTCTCAGAAACATGGAGGGTATAGCTAGCCACGTTTAGCGGCCTAGAGGCTAGTCTTGGGTTCTCAGAACCATGGAGTGTATAGCATGCCATGTGTAGCGGCCTAGAGGGCTAGTCTGGGGGTTCTTCCAGAACCAGGGAGTTTATAGCTAGTCCACGTGTAGCGGCTAGAGGCTAGTCTGGGGTTCTCAGAACCATGGAGTGTATAGCTAGCCATGTGTAGGAGGCTAAGAGTGCTAGGATCCTGGGGTTCTCAGACACCATGAGTGTATAGCTAGCCACGGGTAGCGGCTAGAGGCTAGTCCTTGGGGTTTCTCAGAAACATGGAGTGTATAGCTAGCCATGTGTAGAGGCTAGAGGCTAGTCTGGGGTTCTCAGAACCATGGAGTGTATAGCTAGCCACGTGTAGCGGCTAGAGGCTAGTCTGGGGTTCTCAGAAACATGGAGTGTATAGCTAGCCATGTGTAGAGGCTAGAGGCTAGTCTGGGGTTCTCAGAACCATGGAGTGTATAAGCTAGCCACGTGTAGCGGCTAGAGGCTAGTCTGGGGTTCTCAGAAACATGGAGTGTATAGCTAGCCATGTGTAGCGGCTAGAGGCTAGTCTGGGGTTCTCAGAACCATGGAGTGTATAGCTAGCCATGTGTAGCGGCTAGAGGCTAGGCCTGGGGTTCTCAGAACCATGGAGTGTATAGCTAGCCACGTGTAGCGGCTAGAGGCTAGTCTGGGGTTCTCAGAAACATGGAGTGTATAGCTAGCCATGTGTAGAGGCTAGAGGCTAGTCTGGGGTTCTCAGAACCATGGAGTGTATAGCTAGCCACGTGTAGCGGCTAGAGGCTAGTCTGGGGTTCTCAGAACCATGGAGTGTATAGCTAGCCACGTGTAGCGGCTAGAGGCTAGTCTGGGGTTCTCAGAAACATGGAGTGTATAGCTAGCCACGTGTAGCGGCTAGAGGCTAGTCTGGGGTTCTCAGAACCATGGAGTGTATAGCTAGCCACGGTGTAGCGGCTAGAGGCTAGTCTGGGGTTCTCAGAAACATGGAGTGTATAGCTAGCCACGTGTAGCGGCTAGAGGCTAGTCTGGGGTTCTCAGAACCATGGAGTGTATAGCTAGCCATGTGTAGCGGCTAGAGGCTAGTCTGGGGTTCTCAGAACCATGGAGTGTATAGCTAGCCACGTGTAGCGGCTAGAGGCTAGTCTGGGGTTCTCAGAAACATGGAGTGTATAGCTAGCCATGTGTAGAGGCTAGAGGCTAGTCTGGGGTTCTCAGAACCATGGAGTGTATAGCTAGCCACGTGTAGCGGCTAGAGGCTAGTCTGGGGTTCTCAGAAACATGGAGTGTATAGCTAGCCATGTGTAGAGGCTAGAGGCTAGTCTGGGGTTCTCAGAACCATGGAGTGTATAGCTAGCCACGGTGTAGCGGCTAGAGGCTAGTCTGGGGTTCTCAGAAACATGGAGTGTATAGCTAGCCATGTGTAGAGGCTAGAGGCTAGTCTGGGGTTCTCAGAACCATGGAGTGTATAGCTAGCCACGTGTAGCGGCTAGAGGCTAGTCTGGGGTTCTCAGAAACATGGAGTGTATAGCTAGCCATGTGTAGAGGGCTAGAGGCTAGTCTGGGGTTCTCAGAACCATGGAGTGTATAAGCTAGGCCCCGTTGTAGCGGCTAGAGGCTAGTCTGGGGTTCTCAGAAACCATGGAGTGTATAGCTAGCCATGTTGTAGCGGCTAGAGGCTAGTCTGGGGTTCTCAGAACCATGGAGTGTATAGCTAGCCAGTGTAGCGGCTAGAGGCTAGTCTGGGGTTCTCAGAACCATGGAGTGTATAGCTAGGCCACGTTGTAGCGGCTAGAGGCTAGTCTGGGGGTTCTCAGAAACCATGGAGGTGTATAGCTAGCCATGTGTAGCGGCTAGAGGCTAGTCTGGGGTTCTCAGAAACCATGGAGTGTATAGCTTCGCCAACGTGTAGCGGCTAGTAGGCTAGTCTGGGGTTCTCAGAACCATGGAGTGTATAGTAGCCACGTTTGTAGCGGCTAGAGGCTAGTCTGGGGTTCTCAGAAACCATGGAGTGTATAGCTAGCCACTGTGTAGCGGCTAGAGGCTAGTCTGGGGTTCTCAGAACCATGGAGTGTCTAGCTAGCCACTGTGTAGCGGCTAGAGGCTAGTCTGGGGTTCTCAGAACCATGGAGTGTATAGCTAGCCACGTGTAGCGGCTAGAGGCTAGTCTGGGGTTCTCAGAAACCATGGAGTGTATAGCTAGCCATGTGTAGAGGCTAGAGGCTAGTCTGGGGTTCTCAGAACCATGGGAGTGTATAGCTAGCCACGTGTAGCGGCTAGAGGCTAGTCTGGGGTTCTCAGAAACATGGAGTGTATAGCTAGCCATGTGTAGAGGCTAGAGGCTAGTCTGGGGTTCTCAGAACCATGGAGTGTATAGCTAGCCACGTGTAGCGGCTAGAGGCTAGTCTGGGGTTCTCAGAAAACATGGAGTGTATAGCTAGCCATGTGTAGAGGCTAGAGGCTAGTCTGGGGTTCTCAGAACCATGGAGTGTATAGCTAGCCACGTGTAGCGGCTAGAGGCTAGTCTGGGGTACTCAGAAACATGGAGTGTATAGCTAGCCATGTGTAGCGGCTAGAGGCTAGTCTGGGGTCTCAGAACCATGGAGTGTATAGCTAGCCATGTGTAGGCGGCTAGAGGCTAGTCTGGGGTTCTCAGAACCATGGGAGTGTATAGCTAGCCACGGTGTAGCGGCTAGAGGCTAGTCTGGGGTTCTCAGAAACATGGAGTGTATAGCTAGCCATGTGTAGAGGCTAGAGGCTAGTCTGGGGTTCTCAGAACCATGGAGTGTATAGCTAGCCACGTGTAGCGGCTAGAGGCTAGTCTGGGGTTCTCAGAACCATGGAGTGTATAACTAGCCATGTGTAGAGGCTAGAGGCTAGTCTGGGGTCACTCAGAACCATGGAGTGTATAGCTAGCCACGTGTAGCGGCTAGAGGCTAGTCTGGTGTTCTCAGAACCATGGAGTGTATAGCTAGCCACGTGTAGCGGCTAGAGGCTAGTCTGGGGTTCTCAGAACCATGGAGTGTATAGCTAGCCACGTGTAGCGGCTAGAGGCTAGTCTGGGGTTTCTCAGAACCATGGAGTGTATAGCTAGCCACGTGTAGAGGCTAGAGGCTAGTCTGGGGTTCTCAGAACCATGGAGTGTATAGCTAGCCACGTGTAGCGGCTAGAGGCTAGTCTGGGGTTCTCAGAACCATGGAGGTGTATAGCTAGCCACGTGTAGAGGCTAGAGGCTAGTCTGGGGTTCTCAGAACCATGGAGTGTATAGCTAGCCACGTGTAGCGGCTAGAGGCTAGTCTGGGGTTCTCAGAAACATGAGTGTATAGCTAGCCACGTGTAGCGGCTAGAGGCTAGTCTGGTGTTCTCAGAAACATGGAGTGTATAGCTAGCCACGTGTAGGCTAGAGGCTAGTCTGGGGTTCTCAGAAACATGGGTGTAACTAGCCATTGTAGCGGCTAGAGGCTAGTCTGGGTTCTCAGAAACATGGGGGTTATAGCTAGCCACGTTGTAGCGGCTAGAGACTAGATCTGGGGTCTCAGAAACATGGAGTGTATAGCTAGCCACGTGTAGCGGCTAGAGGCTAGTCTGGGGTTTCTCAGAACCATGGAGTGTATAGCTAGCCACGTGTAGCGGCTAGAGGCTAGTCTGGGTTCTCAGAAACATGGAGTGTACTAGCTAGCCACGTGTAGACGGCTAGAGGCTAGTCTGGGGTTCTCCAGAAACATGGAGTGTATAGCTAGCCACGTGTAGCGGCTAGAGCTAGTCCTGGGGTCTCCAGAAACATGGAGTGTATAGCTAGCCACGTGTAGAGGCTAGAGGCTAGTCTGGGGTTCTCAGAAACATGGAGTGTATAACTAGCCATGTGTAGCGGCTAGAGGCTAGTCTGGGGTTCTCAGAAACATGGGGTGTATAGCTAGCCACGTGTAGCGGCTAGAGACTAGTCTGGGGTTCTCAGAAACATGGAGTGTATAGCTAGCCACGTGTAGCGGCTAGAGGCTAGTCTGGGGTTCTCAGAACCATGGAGTGTATAGCTAGCCACGTGTAGCGGCTAGAGGCTAGTCTGGGGTTCTCAGAACCATGGAGTGTATAGCTAGCCACGTGTAGCGGCTAGAGGCTAGTCTGGGGTTCTCAGAAACATGGAGTGTATAGCTAGCCACGTGTAGCGGCTAGAGGCTAGTCTGGGGTTCTCAGAAACATGGAGTGTATAGCTAGCCATGTGTAGCGGCTAGAGGCTAGTCTGGGGTTCTCAGAACCATGGAGTGTATAGCTAGCCACGTGTAGCGGCTAGAGGCTAGTCTGGGGTTCTCAGAAACATGGAGTGTATAACTAGCCATGTGTAGAGGCTAGAGGCTAGTCTGGGGTCAGAACCATGGAGTGTATAGCTAGCCACGTGTAGCGGCTAGAGGCTAGTCTGGGGTTCTCAGAACCATGGAGTGTATAACTAGCCATGTGTAGAGGCTAGAGATTAGTCTGGGGTTCTCAGAAACATGGAGTGTATAACTAGCCATGTGTAGAGGCTAGAGGCTAGTCTGGGGTTCTCTGAACCATGGAGTGTATAACTAGCCATGTGTAGAGGCTAGAGGCTAGTCTGGGGTTCTCTGAACCATGGAGTGTATAACTAGCCATGTGTAGAGGCTAGAGGCTAGCCTCACACCCCAACTCTGTCCAAATATGTAGAAATGGTTGAGTAGACTGAGTAGAGGTCATAGGTGAGAGGTCAGCGGAATGAATGTATGTTCTGAGCCAAGACTCTTTGTTCTCAATGGGAAGCAGATGGGTTATTAACTACTGTAAACCATTATTAACTGTAACAAAAATACTGCGTCGACAATAATCATACTGGAGAACGAGAACAACAGCGACCGGCTGGTGGAGCTGAGTTTTCTGGCAGGATTCAGAATTACATGATTCTGTTGTTGGACCAACCACAAATCCACTCAGATTTCTATTAAATAATATAATGGACAGCCTGTACAAAAACCCCAGAGCTGTATCTACAATAAATCTTTTTTTTTAACCACGTTTTCATGGTATCCAGTTTGTAGTGACAGTTTTGTCTCATCGCTGCAACTACCGTACGGACTCGGTAGAGGCGAAGGTCGAGAGCCGTGTGTCCTCCGAAACGCGACCCAACCAAGCCTCACTGCTTCTTAAAACACAACGCCCCACTTTACCCAGAAGCACCAATGTGTCAGAGGAGGAAACACCGTGCACCTTGTCGACCATTTCAGCATGAACTGCGCCCGGCCCGCCACAGGAGTCGCTAGTGCACGATGGGACTTGAACATCCCTGCCCGGCCAAACCCTCCCCTAACCCGGACGACGCTGGGCCAATTGTGCGCCGGCCCTTGGGTCTCCTGGTCACGACAGAGCCTGGACCCGAACCCCTGAATCTCTAGTGGAACACAGTTACCTTAGACCCCAACGCCACTCTGGAAGCCGTATCGACACATCTTCTAAATGACTCCGTACTAATTTATTAATTTATGGAAGAACCTTGATCAAAAACCTCCAGTTCGTTATCAGCCATGAAAACGTCGTCCTGGCATGTTTACATTTTTTAAAAAGGTAGAATGTCAGAGTAGATGGTGTTTTGCTCAATGCATTGCAGTTAATGGGAAAAGATAAGCATCGACCAGTCGAATCGTACGTCAGTCATTTGCATTCAATGTTAAAAGATGACTGTCACAGGGTTTACGCCTAAGTCAATACATTGCATTCAATGGGGAGAGATTAACTTTACAATGTGGACGTATAGAGAAAGGCATCACAGACATGACACCCTCCTCTCTCTCTCTCTCTCTCTCTTCAATCTCTCTCTCTCTCTCTCTCTCTCTCTCTTCAATCTCTTTCTCCCTCCTCTCTCTCTCTCTCTCTCTCTCTCTCTGTCTCTCTCTCTCTCTCTCTCTCTCTCTCTCTCTTCTCTCTCTCTCTCTCTCTCTCTCTCTCTCTCTCTTCAATCTCTTTCTCTCTCTCTCTCTCTCTTCAATCTCTTTCTCCCTCCATTCTATCTCCCTCCTTCACCCTCTCCATCTCTCTCTCCCTCCTCCCTCTCCCTCCTCTCTCGCCCTCCTCTCCCACCCTCCTCTTTCTCTCTCCCACCTCCACCTCTCTCTCCTCTTTCCCACCTCCACAGTAAGGATATTGACATAGATGTGGACCAAGGGTTAGGACTAGGTTTGAGCTGGGAGGGACAGGAAGTTAGGATTAGTTACTGTTAGGACTAGGGTTGAGCTGGGAGGGGACAGGAAGTTAGGGTTAGTTACTGTTAGGACTAGGGTTGAGCTGGGAGGGGACAGGAAGTTAGGGTTAGTTACTGTTAGGACTAGGGTTGAGCTGGGAGGGGACAGGAAGTTAGGGTTAGTTACTGTTAGGACTAGGGTTGAGCTGGGAGAGGACAGGAAGTTAGGGTTAGAGTTAGTGTGAAATCATCTCTAGTCCTAACTTGAAATGGTCTGTCTGTCTGTCTGTCTGTCTGTCTGTCTGTCTGTCTGTCTGTCTGTCTGTCTGTCTGTCTGTCTGACGTGCTAATCATGGATTTTACAGTGTGATGGCCCGTGACATTGGCTCACATTAATCTTCTCGTCAAATCTGGAGATAACGTCAATGAATTCTCCGACTCAGTCCTCGGATTCATAAAAAACAAAATGCATAGATGAGGTGATACCGATATCGTGTCTTTCAAAACGTTCCAAACGTAGATTTATAGCAGCTTTGTTCGGAAAATTGACAGAGAGAGATACTGCTTACAAAAAAGAGCAAGGTGACCTGGGAGGTTATAATATGTATTAAACAGTACAAATACGACTTACGCAGATCGATTAAGACGGCCGAAATACAACTATAGGGACAAAGTGGAGGAGAAATTCAACGGGTGGGACACAAAGCGAATGTGGCAGGGGCTCCTAACGATCACATATTACAAAAAGAAAGCCTGTCAAATCGCAGTCACCACCCTACCAGAGAAGATAAACACCTTTTCTCAAGATTCGAGCAGAATGACCCTGATCGGTAGAGGAGACAGCACAATGACCCTGATCTGCTGAGGAGACAGCACAATGACCCTGATCTGCAGAGGAGACAGTACAATGACCCCTGCAGAGGAGACAGCACAATGACCCCGATCTGCTGAGGAGACAGCACAATGACCCTGATCTGCAGAGGAGACAGCACAATGACCCCTGCTGAGGAGACAGCACAATGACCCTGATCTGCTGAGGAGACAGCACAATGACCCTGATCTGCTGAGGAGACAGCACAATGACCCTGATCTGCTGAGGAGACAACACAATGACCCTGATCTGCTGAGGAGACAACACAATGAACCTGATCTGCAGAGGAGACAGCACAATGACCCTGATCTGCTGAGGAGACAACACAATGACCCTGATCTGTAGAGGAGACAGCACAATGACCCTGATCTGCTGAGGAGACAGCACAATGGACCCCTGATCTGCTGAGGAGAAGCACACAATGACCCTGATTGCTGAGGAGAGCAGCGAAATGACCCTGATCTGCTGAGGAGACAGCACAATGACCCTGATTCTGGTGAGGAGAGACAACACAATGACCCTGATCTGCAGAGGAGACAGCACAATGACCCTGATCTGCAGAGGAGACAGCACAATGACCCTGATCTGCAGAGGAGACAGCACAATGACCCCTGCAGAGGAGACAGCACAATGACCCTGATCTGCAGAGGAGACAACACAATGACCCTGATCTGCTGAGGAGACAACACAATGACCCTGATCTGCAGAGGAGACAGCACAATGACCCTGATCTGCTGAGGAGACAACACAATGACCCTGATCTGTAGAGGAGACAGCACAATGACCCTGATCTGCTGAGGAGACAGCACAATGACCCTGATCTGGTGAGGAGACAACACAATGACCCTGATCTGCAGAGGAGACAGCACAATGACCCTGATCTGCAGAGGAGACAGCACAATGACCCTGATCTGTAGAAGAGACAGCACAATGACCCTAATCTGCAGAGGAGACAGCACAATGACCCCTGCAGAGGAGACAGCACAATGACCCTGATCTACAGAGGAGACAGCACAATGACCCTGATCTGCAGAGGAGACAGCACAATGACCGTGATCTGCTGAGGAGACAACACAATGACCCTGATCTGCCGAGGAGACAGCCCAATGACCCTGATCTGCAGAGGACACAGCACAATGACCCTGATCTGCTGAGGAGACAGCACAATGACCCTGATCTGCTGAGGAGACAGCACAATGACCCTGATCTGCAGAGGAGACAGCACAATGACCCTGATCTGCTGAGGAGACAACACAATGACCCTGATCTGCCGAGGAGACAGCACAATGACCCTGATCTGCCGAGGAGACAACACAATGACCCTGATCTGCCGAGGAGACAGCACAATGACCCTGATCTGCAGAGGAGACAGCACAATGACCCTGATCTGCTGATGAGACAGCACAATGACCCTGATCTGCGGAGGGAGACAGCACAATGACCCTGGTCTGCAGAGGAGGAGACAGCACAATGACCCTGATCTGCTGAGAAGACAGCACAATGACCCTGGTCTGCAGAGGAGGAGACAGCACAATGACCCTGATCTGCTGAGGAGACAGCACAATGACCCTGATCTGCTGAGGAGACAGTACAATGACCCTGATCTGCTGAGGAGACAGCACAATGACCCTGATCTGCAGAGGAGACAGCACAATGACCCTGATCTGCTGAGGAGACAACACAATGACCCTGATCTGCAGAGGAGACAGCACAATGACCCTGATCTGCAGAGGAAACAGCACAATGACCCTGATCTGCAGAGGAGACAGCACAATGACCCTGATCTGCTGATGAGACAGCACAATGACCCTGATCTGCGGAGGAGACAGCACAATGACCCTGGTCTGCAGAGGAGGAGACAGCACAATGACCCTGATCTGCTGAGAAGACAGCACAATGACCCTGGTCTGCAGAGGAGGAGACAGCACAATGACCCTGATCTGCTGAAGAGACAGCACAATGACCCTGATCTGCTGAGGAGACAGCACAATGACCCTGATCTGCAGAGGAGTCAGCACAATGACCCTGATCTGCTGAGGAGACAGCACAATGACCCTGATCTACAGAGGAGACAGCACAATGACCCTGATCTGCTGAGGAGACAACACAATGACCCTGATCTGCAGAGGAGACAGCACAATGACCCTGATCTGCTGAGGAGACAGCACAATGACCCTGATCTGCTGAGGAGACAGCCCAATGACCCTGATCTGCAGAGGAGACAGCACAATGACCCTGATCTGCTGAGGAGAGCACACATGACCCGATCTGCTGAGGAGACAGCACAATGACCCTGATCTGCTGAAGAGACAGCATAATGACCCTGATTTGCAGAGGAGACAGCACAATGACCCTGATTTGCAGAGGAGACAGCACAATGACCCTGATCTGCTGAGGAGACAGCACAATTACCCTGATCTGCGGAGGAGACAGCACAATGACCCTGATCTGCTGAGGAGACAGCACAATGACCCTGATCTGCGGAGAAGACAGCACAATGACCCTGATCTGCGGAGGAGACAGCACAATGACCCTGATCTGCTGAGGAGACAGCACAATGACCCGGATCTGCAGAGGAGACAGCACAATGACCCTGATCTGCAGAGGAGACAGCACAATGACCCCTACAGAGGAGACAGCACAATGACCCTGATCTGGTGAGGAGACAACACAATGACCCTGATCTGCAGAGGAGACAGCACAATGACCCTGATCTGCTGAGGAGACAACACAATGACCCTGATCTGCCGAGGAGACAGCACAATGACCCTGATCTGCCGAGGAGACAGCCCAATGACCCTGATCTGCAGAGGAGACAGCACAATGACCCTGATCTGCTGAGGAGACAGCACAATGACCCTGATCTGCTGAGGAGACAGCACAATGACCCTGATCTGCAGAGGAGACAGCACAATGACCCTGATCTGCTGAGGAGACAACACAATGACCCTGATCTGCCGAGGAGACAGCACAATGACCCTGATCTGCCGAGGAGACAGCACAATGACCCTGATCTGCAGAGGAGACAGCACAATGACCCTGATCTGCTGATGAGACAGCACAATGACCCTGATCTGCGGAGGAGACAGCACAATGACCCTGGTCTGCAGAGGAGGAGACAGCACAATGACCCTGATCTGCTGAGAAGACAGCACAATGACCCTGGTCTGCAGAGGAGGAGACAGCACAATGACCCTGATCTGCTGAGGAGACAGCACAATGACCCTGATCTGCTGAGGAGACAGTACAATGACCCTGATCTGCAGAGGAGACAGCACAATGACCCCTGCAGAGGAGACAGCACAATGACCCTGATCTACAGAGGAGACAGCACAATGACCCTGATCTGCAGAGGAGACAGCACAATGACCCTGATCTGCTGAGGAGACAGCACAATGACCCTGATCTGCAGAGGAGACAGCACAATGACCCTGATCTGTAGAGGAGACAGCACAATGACCCTGATCTGCAGAGGAGACAGCACAATGACCCCTGCAGAGGAGACAGCACAATGACCCTGATCTACAGAGGAGACAGCAAAATGACCCTGATCTGCAGAGGAGACAGCACAATGACCCTGATCTGCAGAGGAGACAGCACAATGACCCTGATCTGCTGATGAGACAGCACAATGACCCTGATCTGCGGAGGAGACAGCACAATGACCCTGGTCTGCAGAGGAGGAGACAGCACAATGACCCTGATCTGCTGAGAAGACAGCACAATGAACCTGGTCTGCAGAGGAGGAGACAGCACAATGACCCTGATCTGCTGAGGAGACAGCACAATGACCCTGATCTGCTGAGGAGACAGTACAATGACCCTGATCTGCAGATGAGACAGCACATGACCCCTTGCAGAGGAGACAGCACAATGACCCTGATCTACAGAGGAGACAGCACATGACCCTGGATCTGCTGAGGAGACAGCCACAATGACCCTGATCTGCTGAGGAGACAGCACAATGACCCTGATCTGCTGAGGAGACAGCCCAATGACCTGATCTGCAGAGGAGACAGCCACAATGACCCTGATCTGCGAGGAGACAGCACAATGACCCTGATACTGCTGAAGAGACAGCATAATGACCCTGATCTGCGGAGGAGACATCACAAGACCCTGATCTGCTGAGGAGACAGCACAATGACCTGATCTGCGGAGAAGACGCACAATGACCCTGATCTGCGGAGGAGACAGCACAATGACCCTGATCTGCTGAGGAGACGACACAATGACCACGGATCTGCATAGGAGACAGCACAATGACCCTGATCTGCAGAGGAGACAGTCACATGACCCTACAGAGGAGACAGCACAATGACCCTGATCTGGTGAGGAGACAACACAATGACCCTGATCTGCAGAGGAGACAGCACAATGACCCTGATCTGCTGAGGAGACAACACAATGACCCTGATCTGCCGAGGAGACAGCACAATGACCCTGATTCTGCCGAGGAGGACAGCCCAATGACCCTGATCTGCAGAGGAGACCAGCACAATGACCCTGATCTGCTGAGGATACAGCACAAGACCCTGATCTGCTGAGGAGACAGCACAATGACCCTGATCTGCAGAGGAGACAGCACAATGACCCTGATCTGCTGAGAGACACAACCAATGACCCTGATCTGCCGAGGAGACAAGCCACATGAACCCTGATCTGCCGAGGAGACAGCACAATGACCCTGATCGCAGAGGAGACAGCACATGACCCTGATTGCTGATGAGACAGCACAAGACCCTGATCTGCGGAGGAGACAGCACAATGACCTGGTCTGCGAGAGGAGGAGACAGCACAATGACCCTGATCTGCTAAGAAGACAGCACAATGACCCTGGTCTGCAGAGGAGGAGACAGCACAATGACCCTGATCTGCTGAGGAGACAGCACAATGACCCTGATCTGCTGAGGAGACAGTACAATGACCCTGATCTGCAGAGGAGACAGCACAATGACCCCTGCAGAGGAGACAGCACAATGACCCTGATCTACAGAGGAGACAGCACAATGACCCTGATCTGCAGAGGAGACAGCACAATGACCCTGATCTGCTGAGGAGACAGCACAATGACCCTGATCTGCTGAGGAGACAGCACAATGACCCTGATCTGCTGAAGAGACAGCACAATGACCCTGATTTGCAGAGAAGACAGCACAATGACCCTGATTTGCAGAGGAGACAGCACAATGACCCTGATCTGCGGAGAAGACAGCACAATGACCCTGAACTGTGGAGGAGACAGCACAATGACCTGATTGCTGAGGGAGACAGCACATTACCCTGATCTGGTGAGGAGACACACAATGACCTGATCTGCAGAGGAGACAGCACAATGACCCTGATCTGCAGAGGAGACAGCACAATGACCCTGATCTGTAGAGGAGACCGCACAATGACCCTTGATCTGCAGAGGAGACAGCAACAATGACCCCTGCGAAGGAGACAGCACAATGACCCTGAGCTACAGAGGAGACAGCACAATGACCCTGATCTGCAGAGGAGACAGCACAATGACCCTGATCTGCTGAGGAGACAACACAATGACCCTGATCTGACCGAGGAGACAGCCACAATGACCCTGATCTGCCGAGGAGACAGCCCAAGACACTGATCTGCAGAGGAGACAGCAATGACCCTGATCTGCTGAGGAGAACAGCACAATGACCCTGATCTGCTGAGGAGACAGCACAATGACCCTGATCTGCAGAGGAGACGCACAATGACCCTGATCTGCTGAGGAGACAACCCAATGACCCTGATCTTCCGAGGAGACAGCACAATGACCCTGATCTGCCGAGGAGACAACACAATGACCCTGATCTGCGAGGAGACAGCACAATGACCCTGATCTGCAGAGGAGACAGCACAATGACCCTGATCTGCTGATGAGACAGCACAATGACCCTGATCTGCGGAGGAGACAGCACAATGACCCTGGTCTGCAGAGGAGGAGACAGCACAATGACCCTGATCTGCTGAGAAGACAGCACAATGACGCTGGTCTGCAGAGGAGGAGACAGCACAATGACCCTGATCTGCTGAGGAGACAGTACATGACCCTGATCTGCTGAGGATCCAGCCAATGAACCTGATCTGCAGAGGAGACAGCACAATGACCCTGATCTGCAGAGGAGACAACACAATGACCCTGATCTGCAGAGGAGACAGCACAATGACCCTGATCTGCAGAGGAAACAGCACAATGACCCTGATCTGCAGAGGAGACAGCACAATGACCCTGATCTGCTGATGAGACAGCACAATGACCCTGATCTGCGGAGGAGACAGCACAATGACCCTGGTCTGCAGAGGAGGAGACAGCACAATGACCCTGATCTGCTGAGGAGACAGCACAATGACCCTGATCTGCTGAAGAGACAGCACAATGACCCCTGCTGAGGAGACAGCACAATGACCCTGATCTGCTGAGGAGACAGCACAATGACCCTGATCTGCTGAGGAGACAACACAATGACCCTGATCTGCAGAGGAGACAACACAATGACCCTGATCTGCTGAGGAGACAACACAATGACCCTGATCTGCAGAGGAGACAGCACAATGACCCATATCTGCTGAGGAGACAACACAATGACCCTGATCTGTAGAGGAGACAGCACAATGACCCTGATCTGCTGAGGAGACAGCACAATGACCCTGATCTGCTGAGGAGACAGCACAATGACCCTGATCTGCTGAGGAGACAGCGAAATGACCCTGATCTGCTGAGGAGACAGCACAATGACCCTGATCTGGTGAGGAGACAACACAATGACCCTGATCTGCAGAGGAGACAGCACAATGACCCTGATCTGCTGAGGAGACAACACAATGACCCTGATCTGTAGAGGAGACAGCACAATGACCCAGATCTGCTGAGGAGACAGCACAAGACCCTGATCTGGGAGAGGAGACAACACAATGACCCTGATCTGCAGAGGGAGACAGCACAATGGACCCCTGATCTGCAGAGGAGACAGCACAATGACCCTGATCTGTAGAGGAGACAGCACAATGACCCTGATCTGCAGGAGGAGACAGCACAATGACCCCTGCAGAGGAGACAGCACAATGACCCTGATCTACAGAGGATGACAGCACAATGACCCTGATCTGCCAGAGGAGACAGCACAATGACCATGATCTGCTGAGGAGACAACACAATGACCCTGATCTGCCGAGGAGACAGCCCAATGACCCTGATCTGCAGAGGAGACAGCACAATGACCTGATCTGCTGAGGAGACAGCACAATGACCCTGATCTGCTGAGGAGACAGCACAATGGACCCTGATCTGCAGAGGAGACAGCACAATGACCCTGATCTGCTGAGGGAGACAACACAATGACCCTGATCTGCCGAGGAGCCAGGCACAATGACCCTGATCTGCGAGGAGACAACACATGACCCTGATCTGCGAGGAGAACAGCACAATGGACCCTGGTCTGCAGAGTAGGAGACAGCACAATGACCCTGATTGCTGATGGAGCAGCACAATGACCCTGATCTGCGGAGGAGACAGCACAATGACCCGGTCTGCAGAGGAGGAGGACAGCACAATGACCCTGATTGCTGAGAAGACAGCACAATGACTCTGGTCTGCAGAGGAGGAGACAGCACAATGACCCTGATCTGCTGAGGAGGACCGCACACTGACCCTGATCTGCTGAGGAGACAGCACAATGACCCTGATCTGCTGAGGAGACAGCACAATGACCCTGATCTGCTGAAGAGACAGCACAATGACCCTGATCTGCTGAGGAGACAGCACAATGACCCTGATCTGGTGAGGAGACAAACACAATGACCCTGATCTGCAGAGGAGACAGCACAATGACCCTGATCTGCAGAGGGAGTCAGCACAATGACCCTGATCTGTAGAGGATACAGCACAATGACCCTGATCTGCAGAGGAGACAGCAAAATGACCCCTGCAGAGGAGACAGCACAATGACCCTGATCTGCAGAGGAGACAGCACAATGACCCTGATCTGCAGAGGAGACAGCACAATGACCCTGATCTGCCGAGGAGACAACACAATGACCCTGATCTGCCGAGGAGACAGCACAATGACCCTGATCTGCCGAGGAGACAAACACAATGACCCTGATCTGGCAGAGGAGACAGCACAATGACCCTGATCTGCTGAGGAGACAGCACAATGACCCTGATCTGCTGAGGAGACAGCACAATGACCCTGATCTGCTGAGGAGACAGCACAATGACCCTGATCTGCTGAGGAGACAGCACAATGACCCTGATCTGCAGAGGAGACAGCCCAATGACCCTGATCTGCCGAGGAGACAACACAATGACCCTGATCTGCCGAGGAGACAGCACAATGACCCTGATCTGCCGAGGAGACAACACAATGACCCTGATCTGCCGAGGAGAAAGCACAATGACCCTGATCTGCAGAGGAGACAGCACAATGACCCTGATCTGCTGATGAGACAGCACAATGACCCTGATCTGCGGAGGAGACAGCACAATGACCCTGGTCTGCAGAGGAGGAGACAGCACAATGACCCTGATCTGCTGAGAAGACAGCACAATGACCCTGGTCTGCAGAGGAGGAGACAGCACAATGACCCTGGTCTGCAGAGGAGGAGACAGCACAATGACCCTGATCTGCTGAGGAGACAGTACAATGACCCTGATCTGCTGAGGAGACAGCACAATGACCCTGATCTGCAGAGGAGACAGCACAATGACCCTGATCTGCTGAGGAGACAGCACAATGACCCTGATCTGCGGAGGAGACAGCACAATGACCCTGATCTGCTGAGGAGACAGCACAATGACCCTGATCTGGTGAGGAGACAACACAATGACCCTGTTCTGCAGAGGAGACAGCACAATGACCCTGATCTGCAGAGCAGACAGCACAATGACCCTGATCTGCTGAGGAGACAGCACAATGACCCTGATCTGGTGAGGAGACAACACAATGACCCTGATCTGCAGAGGAGACAGCACAATGACCCTGATCTGCAGAGGAGACAGCACAATGACCCTGATCTGTAGAGGATACAGCACAATGACCCTGATCTGCAGAGGAGACAGCAAAATGACCCCTGCAGAGGAGACAGCACAATGACCCTGATCTACAGAGGAGACAGCACAATGAACCTGATCTGCAGAGGAGACAGCACAATGACCCTGATCTGCTGAGGAGACAACACAATGACCCTGATCTGCCGAGGAGACAGCACAATGACCCTGATCTGCCGAGGAGACAACACAATGACCCTGATCTGCAGAGGAGACAGCACAATGACCCTGATCTGCTGAGGAGACAGCACAATGACCCTGATCTGCTGAGGAGACAGCACAATGACCCTGATCTGCAGAGGAGACAGCACAATGACCCTGATCTGCTGAGGAGACAACACAATGACCCTGATCTGCCGAGGAGACAGCACAATGACCCTGATCTGCCGAGGAGACAACACAATGACCCTGATCTGCCGAGGAGACAGCACAATGACCCTGATCTGCAGAGGAGACAGCACAATGACCCTGATCTGCTGATGAGACAGCACAATGACCCTGATCTGCGGAGGAGACAGCACAATGACCCTGGTCTGCAGAGGAGGAGACAGCACAATGACCCTGATCTGCTGAGAAGACAGCACAATGACCCTGGTCTGCAGAGGAGGAGACAGCACAATGACCCTGATCTGCTGAGGAGACAGCACAATGACCCTGATCTGCTGAGGAGACAGTACAATGACCCTGATCTGTTGAGGAGACAGCAAAATGAACCTGATCTGCAGAGGAGACAGCACAATGACCCTGATCTGCTGAGGCGACAACACAATGACCCTGATCTGCAGAGGAGACAGCACAATGACCCTGATCTGCAGAGGAAACAGCACAATGACCCTGATCTGCAGAGGAGACAGCACAATGACCCTGATCTGCTGATGAGACAGCACAATGACCCTGATCTGCGGAGGAGACAGCACAATGACCCTGGTCTGCAGAGGAGGAGACAGCACAATGACCCTGATCTGCTGAGGAGACAGCACAATGACCCTGATCTGCTGAAGAGACAGCACAATGACCCCTGCTGAGGAGACAGCACAATGACCCTGATCTGCTGAGGAGACAGCACAATGACCCTGATCTGCTGAGGAGACAACACAAAGACCCTGATCTGCAGAGGAGACAACACAATGACCCTGATCTGCTGAGGAGACAACACAATGACCCTGATCTGCAGAGGAGACAGCACAATGACCCATATCTGCTGAGGAGACAACACAATGACCCTGATCTGTAGAGGAGACAGCACAATGACCCTGATCTGCTGAGGAGACAGCACAATGACCCTGATCTGCTGAGGAGACAGCACAATGACCCTGATCTGCTGAGGAGACAGCGAAATGACCCTGATCTGCTGAGGAGACAGCACAATGACCCTGATCTGGTGAGGAGACAACACAATGACCCTGATCTGCAGAGGAGACAGCACAATGACCCTGATCTGCAGAGGAGACAGCACAATGACCCTGATCTGCAGAGGAGACAGCACAATGACCCCTGCAGAGGAGACAGCACAATGACCCTGATCTGCAGAGTAGACAACACAATGACCCTGATCTGCTGAGGAGACAACACAATGACCCTGATCTGCAGAGGAGACAGCACAATGACCCTGATCTGCTGAGGAGACAACACAATGACCCTGATCTGTAGAGGAGACAGCACAATGACCCAGATCTGCTGAGGAGACAGCACAATGACCCTGATCTGGTGAGGAGACAACACAATGACCCTGATCTGCAGAGGAGACAGCACAATGACCCTGATCTGCAGAGGAGACAGCACAATGACCCTGATCTGTAGAGGAGACAGCACAATGACCCTGATCTGCAGAGGAGACAGCACAATGACCCCTGCAGAGGAGACAGCACAATGACCCTGATCTACAGAGGAGACAGCACAATGACCCTGATCTGCAGAGGAGACAGCACAATGACCATGATCTGCTGAGGAGACAACACAATGACCCTGATCTGCCGAGGAGACAGCCCAATGACCCTGATCTGCAGAGGAGACAGCACAATGACCCTGATCTGCTGAGGAGACAGCACAATGACCCTGATCTGCTGAGGAGACAGCACAATGACCCTGATCTGCAGAGGAGACAGCACAATGACCCTGATCTGCTGAGGAGACAACACAATGACCCTGATCTGCCGAGGAGACAGCACAATGACCCTGATCTGCCGAGGAGACAACACAATGACCCTGATCTGCCGAGGAGACAGCACAATGACCCTGGTCTGCAGAGTAGGAGACAGCACAATGACCCTGATCTGCTGATGAGACAGCACAATGACCCTGATCTGCGGAGGAGACAGCACAATGACCCTGGTCTGCAGAGGAGGAGACAGCACAATGACCCTGATCTGCTGAGAAGACAGCACAATGACTCTGGTCTGCAGAGGAGGAGACAGCACAATGACCCTGATCTGCTGAGGAGACAGCACAATGACCCTGATCTGCTGAGGAGACAGTACAATGACCCTGATCTGCTGAGGAGACAGCACAATGACCCTGATCTGCAGAGGAGACAGCACAATGACCCTGATCTGCTGAGGAGACAGCACAATGACCCTGATCTGCTGAGGAGACAGCACAATGACCCTGATCTGCTGAGGAGACAACACAATGACCCTGATCTGTAGAGGAGACAACACAATGACCCTGATCTGCAGAGGAGACAGCACAATGACCCTGATCTGCAGAGGAGACAGCACAATGACCCTGATCTGCTGAGGAGACAGCACAATGACCCTGATCTGCAGAGGAGACAGCACAATGACCCTGATCTGCTGAGGAGACAGCACAATGACCCTGATCTACAGAGGAGACAGCACAATGACCTTGATCTGCTGAGGAGACAGCACAATGACCCTGATCTGCTGAGGAGACAGCACAATGACCCTGATCTGCTGAGGAGACAGCACAATGACCCTGATCTGCTGAGGAGACAGCACAATGACCCTGATCTGCTGCGGAGACAGCACAATGACCCTGATCTGCTGAGGAGACAGCACAATGACCCTGATCTGCTGAGGAGACAGCACAATGACCCTGATCTGCTGAAGAGACAGCACAATGACCCTGATTTGCAGAGGAGACAGCACAATGACCCTGATTTGCAGAGGAGACAGCACAATGACCCTGATCTGCTGAGGAGACAGCACAATTACCCTGATCTGCGGAGGAGACAGCACAATGACCCTGATCTGCTGAGGAGACAGCACAATGACCCTGATCTGCGGAGAAGACAGCACAATGACCCTGATCTGCGGAGGAGACAGCACAATGACCCTGATCTGCTGAGGAGACAGCACAATGACCCTGATCTGGTGAGGAGACAACACAATGACCCTGATCTGCAGAGGAGACAGCACAATGACCCTGATCTGCAGAGGAGACAGCACAAAGACCCGGATCTGTAGAGGAGACAGCACAATGACCCTGATCTGCAGAGGAGACAGCACAATGACCCCTGCAGAGGAGACAGCACAATGACCCTGATCTACAGAGGAGACAGCACAATGACCCTGATCTGCAGAGGAGACAGCACAATGACCCTGATCTGCTGAGGAGACAACACAATGACCCTGATCTGCCGAGGAGACAGCACAATGACCCTGATCTGCCGAGGAGACAGCCCAATGACCCTGATCTGCAGAGGAGACAGCACAATGACCCTGATCTGCTGAGGAGACAGCACAATGACCCTGATCTGCAGAGGAGACAGCACAATGACCCTGATCTGCAGAGGAGACAGCACAATGACCTTGATCTGCTGAGGAAACAACACAATGACCCTGATCTGCCGAGGAGATAGCACAATGACCCTGATCTGCCGAGGAGACAGCACAATGACCCTGATCTGCAGAGGAGACAGCACAATGACCCTGATCTGCTGATGAGACAGCACAATGACCCTGATCTGCGGAGAAGACAGCACAATGACCCTGGTCTGCAGAGGAGGAGACAGCACAATGACCCTGATCTGCTGAGAAGACAGCACAATGACCATGGTCTGCAGAGGAGGAGACAGCACAATGACCCTGATCTGCTGAGGAGACAGCACAATGACCCTGATCTGCTGAGGAGACAGTACAATGACCCTGATCTGCTGAGGAGACAGCACAATGAACCTGATCTGCAGAGGAGACAGCACAATGACCCTGATCTGCTGAGGAGACAACACAATGACCCTGATCTGCAGAGGAGACAGCACAATGACCCTGATCTGCAAAGGAAACAGCACAATGACCCTGATCTGCAGAGGAAACAGCACAATGACCCTGATCTGCTGAAGAGAAGCACAATGACCCTGATCTGCTGAAGAGACAGCACAATGACCCTGATTTGCAGAGGAGACAGCACAATGACCCTGATTTGCAGAGGAGACAGCACAATGACCCTGATCTGCTGAGGAGACAGCACAATGACCCTGATCTGCTGAGGAGACAGCACAATGACCCTGATCTGCTGAGGAGACAGCACAATGACCCTGATCTGCTGAGGAGACAGCACGATGACCCTGATCTGCTGAGGAGACAGCACAATGACCCTGATCTGCTGAAGAGACAGCACAATGACCCTGATTTGCAGAGAAGACAGCACAATGACCCTGATTTGCAGAGGAGACAGCACAATGACCCTGATCTGCGGAGAAGACAGCACAATGACCCTGATCTGCGGAGGAGACAGCACAATGACCCTGATCTGCTGAGGAGACAGCACAATGACCCTGATCTGGTGAGGAGACAACACAATGACCCTGTTCTGCAGAGGAGACAGCACAATGACCCTGATCTGCAGAGGAAACAGCACAATGACCCTGATCTGTAGAGGAGACAGCACAATGACCCTGATCTGCAGAGGAGACAGCACAATGACCCCTGCAGAGGAGACAGCACAATGACCCTGATCTACAGAGGAGACAGCACAATGACCCTGATCTGCAGAGGAGACAGCACAATGACCCTGATCTGCTGAGGAGACAGCACAATGACCCTGATCTGCTGAGGAGACAGCACAATGACCCTGATCTGCTGAAGAGACAGCACATTGACCCTGATTTGCAGAGAAGACAGCACAATGACCCTGATTTGCAGAGGAGACAGCACAATGACCCTGATCTGCGGAGAAGACAGCACAATGACCCTGATCTGCGGAGGAGACAGCACAATGACCCTGATCTGCTGAGGAGACAGCACAATGACCCTGATCTGCAGAGGAGACAGCACAATGACCCTGATCTGTAGAGGAGACAGCACAATGACCCTGATCTGCAGAGGAGACAGCACAATGACCCCTGCAGAGGAGACAGCACAATGACCCTGATCTACAGAGGAGACAGCACAATGACCCTGATCTGCAGAGGAGACAGCACAATGACCCTGATCTGCTGAGGAGACAACACAATGACCCTGATCTGCCGAGGAGACAGCACAATGACCCTGATCTGCCGAGGAGACAGCCCAATGACCCTGATCTGCAGAGGAGACAGCACAATGACCCTGATCTGCTGAGGAGACAGCACAATGACCCTGATCTGCTGAGGAGACAGCACAATGACCCTGATCTGCAGAGGAGACAGCACAATGACCCTGATCTGCTGAGGAGACAACACAATGACCCTGATCTGCCGAGGAGACAGCACAATGACCCTGATCTGCCGAGGAGACAACACAATGACCCTGATCTGCCGAGGAGACAGCACAATGACCCTGATCTGCAGAGGAGACAGCACAATGACCCTGATCTGCTGATGAGACAGCACAATGACCCTGATCTGCGGAGGAGACAGCACAATGACCCTGGTCTGCAGAGGAGGAGACAGCACAATGACCCTGATCTGCTGAGAAGACAGCACAATGACCCTGGTCTGCAGAGGAGGAGACAGCACAATGACCCTGATCTGCTGAGGAGACAGCACAATGACCCTGATCTGCTGATGAGACAGCACAATGACCCTGATCTGCGGAGGAGACAGCACAATGACCCTGGTCTGCAGAGGAGGAGACAGCACAATGACCCTGATCTGCTGAGGAGACAGCACAATGACCCTGATCTGCTGAAGAGACAGCACAATGACCCTGATTTGCAGAGGAGACAGCACAATGACCCTGATTTGCAGAGGAGACAGCACAATGACCCTGATCTGCTGAGGAGACAGCACAATTACCCTGATCTGCGGAGGAGACAGCACAATGACCCTGATCTGCTGAGGAGACAGCACAATGACCCTGATCTGCTGAGGAGACAGCACAATGACCCTGATCTGCTGAGAAGACAGCACAATGACCCTGATCTGCTGAGGAGACAGCACAATGACCCTGATCTGCTGAAGAGACAGCACAATGACCCTGATTTGCAGAGGAGACAGCACAATGACCCTGATTTGCAGAGGAGACAGCACAATGACCCTGATCTGCGGAGAAGACAGCACAATGACCCTGATCTGCGGAGGAGACAGCACAATGACCCTGATCTGCTGAGGAGAGTCCTCTCTAGGTGTGATATAAACTGCTGTGTTTTGGTGCCACATATTTCTGTGTAGAAATGTGTCATTTTAAATGTAGATGTCCTGGATGAACTTGCTGAATGTTTTTAAACATTAGCTTCATATTAATAATTACCTCTATTCTTGGAAAATATACATCATAATTTATCAACACTACAAGCAATACAAGACTCTATTATTAGGCTGGGAGATTATAATACTGTTTTAAATACCTCAGTGGACCGTAAAGGAAATCACACTAGAAATATTCAAACTCATAAACTTAAGGAAATCACAAATGTCAAGGATTTATTGGTATCTAGTGGATATATGGAGGTTTAATACCCTGACCTAGTGAGATATACATGGAGGAGGTTTAATATCCTGACCTAGTGAGATATACATGGAGGAGGTTTAATACCCTGACCTAGTGAGATATACATGGAGGAGGTTTAATATCCTGACCTAGTGAGATATACATGGAGGAGGTTTAATATCCTGACCTAGTGAGATGGAGGAGGTTTAATATCCTGACCTAGTGAGATATACATGGAGGAGGTTTAATATCCTGACCTAGTGAGATATACATGGAGGAGGTTTAATATCCTGACCTAGTGAGATATACATGGAGGAGGTTTAATACCCTGACCTAGTGAGATATACATGGAGGAGGTTTAATATCCTGACCTAGTGAGATATACATGGAGGAGGTTTAATACCCTGACCTAGTGAGATATACATAGAGGAGGTTTAATATCCTGACCTAGTGAGATATACATGGAGGAGGTTTAATATCCTGACCTAGTGAGATATACATGGAGGTTTAATATCCTGACCTAGTGAGATATACATGGAGGTTTAATATCCTGACCTAGTGAGATATACATGGAGGAGGTTTAATACCCTGACCTAGTGAGATATACATGGAGGAGGTTTAATATCCTGACCTAGTGAGATATACATGGAGGAGGTTTAATATCCTGACCTAGTGAGATGGAGGAGGTTTAATATCCTGACCTAGTGAGATATACATGGAGGAGGTTTAATATCCTGACCTAGTGAGATATACATGGAGGAGGTTTAATATCCTGACCTAGTGAGATATACATGGAGGAGGTTTAATACCCTGACCTAGTGAGATATACATGGAGGAGGTTTAATATCCTGACCTAGTGAGATATACATGGAGGAGGTTTAATACCCTGACCTAGTGAGATATACATAGAGGAGGTTTAATATCCTGACCTAGTGAGATATACATGGAGGAGGTTTAATATCCTGACCTAGTGAGATATACATGGAGGTTTAATATCCTGACCTAGTGAGATATACATGGAGGTTTAATATCCTGACCTAGTGAGATATACATGGAGGAGGTTTAATATCCTGACCTAGTGAGATATACATGGAGGAGGTTTAATACCCTGACCTAGTGAGATATACATGGAGGAGGTTTAATATCCTGACCTAGTGAGATATACATGGAGGAGGTTTAATATCCTGACCTAGTGAGATGGAGGAGGTTTAATATCCTGACCTAGTGAGATATACATGGAGGAGGTTTAATATCCTGACCTAGTGAGATATACATGGAGGAGGTTTAATATCCTGACCTAGTGAGATATACATGGAGGAGGTTTAATATCCTGACCTAGTGAAATATACATGGAGGAGGTTTAATACCCTGACCTAGTGAGATATACATGGAGGAGGTTTAATATCCTGACCTAGTGAGATATACATGGAGGAGGTTTAATATCCTGACCTAGTGAGATGGAGGAGGTTTAATACCCTGACCTAGTGAGATATACATGGAGGAGGTTTAATATCCTGACCTAGTGAGATATACATGGAGGAGGTTTAATACCCTGACCTAGTGAGATATACATAGAGGAGGTTTAATATCCTGACCTAGTGAGATATACATGGAGGAGGTTAATATCCTGACCTAGTGAGATATACATGGAGGTTTAATATCCTGACCTGGTGAGATATACATGGAGGAGGTTTAATATCCTGACCTAGTGAGATATACATGGAGGAGGTTTAATACCCTGACCTAGTGAGATATACATGGAGGAGGTTTAATATCCTGACCTAGTGAGATATACATGGAGGAGGTTTAATACCCTGACCTAGTGAGATATACATGGAGGAGGTTTAATATCCTGACCTAGTGAGATATACATGGAGGAGGTTTAATATCCTGACCTAGTGAGATATACATGGAGGAGGTTTAATATCCTGACCTAGTGAGATATACATGGAGGAGGTTTAATATCCTGACCTAGTGAGATATACATGGAGGAGGTTTAATATCCTGACCTAGTGAGATATACATGGAGGAGGTTAATATCCTGACCTAGTGAGATATACATGGAGGAGGTTTAATATCCTGACCTAGTGAGATATACATGGAGGAGGTTTAATATCCTGACCTAGTGAGATATACACGGAGGAGGTTTAATACCCTGACCTAGTGAGATATACACGGAGGATGCTCAATCAATCTAGTCGTCCCCTTATTGTATGAGACAGTTTTAAATGTGCCTTTAGAGGCCATGCAATTCAATACTCACCTCTAAAACAAAAGCAATTTACATCAAAAGAGTTTATATTAACAAATGAAATAGAGGCACTAACAGAACAGATAGACAGCAATAAAAACGGTACCATAGAGGCACAGAATGAGTTACAGGGAAAACAAAAAGAAATGGAGGAATTTATTCACGAAAGATTAAGTCTAATATATTATAAAAATAAAGCGAACTGGATGGAAAAATGGGGGAAAATGCAACCATTTTTTTTTTCTTCAAATCTTCAACATAGAAATGTACTAAAACTTGTTACAAATGACGGATTCACCCATGATTCATCAAACGATATTTTGAAAGAGGAAGCAAAGTACTTTGAGCATTTGTTTTTGTTTCAGACTCCTCCATCTCCACTAACCAAAGTTAATCGTGTGGATTTTTTCCCCTATTAATAATGTAAAATGAACAGACGTACAGAAAGACTCAAGGTGAAGGTGAAATTCCAGAGGAGGAACTTCTTGATGCAATTAAAGCCTTTAAGTCTGTGAAAACAGTCCATTAAAAAAAGTTGGAGGCCCCTTACACTTCATTGTTGTGATGCAAAAATTCTAGCAAAATGCATAGCGCATAGAATTAAAAAGGTTTTGTTGGATATTATTCCTCCCAATCAGACAGGTTTTTTTTACATGGACGAAACATTGGAGGTAATATAAGTACTGGAAACAATAGAACACTCTGAAAAATCTTGGAAACCAGGTCTGGTTTTCATAGCGGACTTTGAAAAGGATTTAGATTTAGATATTTTGGAGAATCTCTTATGTAATGGGTTAAAGTCAGGAATAGTAACCCTAGGTGTAAAATAGTAAATAATGGCTACATCTCATAAAGTATTAAACTGTCAAGAGGAGTAAAACAAGGTTGTCCCCTTTCGGGAATATCTATTTATTACAGCCATTGGAATGCTAGCTATTCAAAATTCAAAAGGCACTCGCACATCTGAGCAAACTTTTTGCAGGTGCCTGGCAACAGTTGAACAAGATGAAGGGAAAAGGAAACAGCACACTGCTCTTGATAGTATCACTGATATTTAATAAGCTTTACGTATCGGCCTCACGGCCTTCCTCAGAGCTTTTGTGAATTGTTTAGAAATTAGCACCCTTATGTAGACCTCGCCTCACCCACATCTGTTCCACACATCGTAAGGAGTTGGAGGCGAAGGAAAAACAAATATGTGCTACCAAATATAACAATATGCATTTCATAAATATTCAACTAAAGTGTGTAAATAAGATGGATTAAACATGTCTGTAAAACCACAACGAGGACATAGAACTACCGAGCAAGTTTTCATTAATCATTCGGTACATCGCAAGTTTTCATTAATCGTTAGGTACATCGTACGAAACACATCAGAGTTATCTGAAATAGGGACGTAATTCATGTTCAAATTCACAACATGACATGCATAGGCATTTCATCATTAAGTCCTTTAGGAAATAATGTCTGGAGGGTGAAAATCCCAAAACATTCTCTTTTGCTCAGAGTATTATTAATATCACCTCCCCTGTCTGATATCTTGACTTTCTCTACGCCACAAAATCTAAAAGTAGAAATGTTATGCTTTAGTTCATTAAAATGTACTGAGACTGGATAATCCCTGTCGTTTCTCCTGATTGAACTTTTATGTTCACTAATTCTCTGTTTGAGAGAACGAGAGGTCTTACCGACATAGCAGAGCCCACATGGATATTTAATCATGTAAATAACATGGGTGGTGGAACACGTAATGATGTCATTTATTTGGAACCGTTTTCCTGTGTGTGGGTGGCAGAAATATTCACACTTCACCTCATATTGTTGCACTGTGCCCAACCTCTGCATTTATAGCTGATTTTCTTTTGCGGTTGGCAGTTGGCATGAACCAATTTATCTCGGAAATTGCAACCTCTCCTTTTCACAATAAGTGGTGGATTTTTAAATTCACTTAATGATGAAATGCCTATGTATGTTATGAATTATGTCCCTATTTAAGATTACTCTGATGTTTTTCATACGATGTACCCAATGATTAATGAAAACTTGCTATGTCCTCATTGTGGTTTTATGGAAGTGTTTAATATGTCTTATTTACACATTTACATTTACGTCATTTAGCAGACGCTCTTATCCAGAGCGACTTACAGTAGTGAAGGCATACATTTCATTTCATGCATTTTTCTTTTTTTTTTGTTGTACTGGCCCCCCGTGAGAATCGAACCCACAACCCTGGCGTTGCAAACACCATGCTGGCGTTGCAAACACCATGCTCTACCAACTGAGCCACAGCCAACTGAGCCACAACTGAGCCATAGTTACACGCTTTAGTTGAATATTTATGAAATGCATATTGTTATATTTGGTAGCACATATTTGTTTTTCCTTCGCCTCCAACTCCTTACGATGTGTGGAACAGATGTGGGTGGGGATAGGTCTACATAAGGGTGCTAATTTAAAACAAATTCACAAAAGCTCTGATGAAGGCCGATACGTAAAGCTCTGAGGAAGGCCTTGAGGCCGATACGTAAAGCTCTGATGAAGGCCTTGAGGCCGATACGTAAAGCTCTGATGAAGGCCGTGAGGCCGATACGTAAAGCTCTGATGAAGGCCGATACGTAAAGCTCTGATGAAGGCCGTGAGGCCGATACGTAAAGCTCTGATGAAGGCTGTGAGGCCGATACGTAAAGCTCTGATGAAGGCCTTGAGGCCGATACGTAAAGCTCTGACGAAGGCCTTGAGGCCGATACGTAAAGCTCTGATGAAGGCCTTGAGGCCGATACGTAAAGCTCTGATGAAGGCCTTGAGGCCGATACGTAAAGCTCTGATGAAGGCCGTGAGGCCGATACGCAAAGCTTATTAAAGATCAGCGATACCATCAAGAACAGTGTGCGGTTTTATTGGGAATGTTAGCTATTAAAATAAGATCCAACAAAAATATTGAGGGATTAGAAATCCAAGGCTTAAAAACAAAAGGTGTTATATTATACACTGATGATTAATGTTTTCTTTTAAAACTACAATATGAATCCCTCCACAGCCTCAAACTATTTGCTTATGGTTTTGCCTAGCAACTTATTTTTTTCTTTTTATTATATGAGCAAAAAAATGTCAATTTTAATTGGAACGGCAAACCAGACGAAATTAAATGGGTCTTTTTTTATATAATGAATATGTATTCTGAGGGCAGACATTATTAAATATTAAAGCATTAGACCTCTCACTAAAGGCTTCAGTCATACAAGGTTATACTGAAATCCTAACGGGTTCTCTAGCAGATTAGTAAGATTGTCTCACCTTGTGTTCAAGAATGTCCCTTTTCCTTCGTTCAGATTACAACCTCTTACTTTTGGTTATTTGAAAATTAAATTATCTCCAAAATCTTGCTATTTTTTAAAACAAGCCGTAGAAAGTTGGTTGCAATTTCTGTTTAATCTACCAGAAAAGACAGAACAAATAATACAACAAATATTACGGCTGAACTCAAATATAAAACCACCATTTTTGGATGAAATGTTTTTTTAACTGTGTAATCTTTGTTAATGATTTCTCTCTCTCACAGACACTATCTCTCTATCTCTCTCTCTCTCTCTCTCTCTCTCTCTCGCTCTCTCTCTCACTTTGTCTCTCTCTCTTTTCTCTCTCTCTATCTCTCTCTCTCCATTTATTTCTCTCTTCTCTCTCACTTTGTCTCTCTCTCTCTCTCTCTCTCTCTCTCTTTCTTCTCTCTCTCTCTCTCTCTCTCTCTCTCTCTCTCTCTCTCTCTCTCTCTCTCTCTCTCTCTCTCTATTTCTCTCTCTCTTTCTCTCTCACTTTGTCTCTCAATTCAATTCAAGAGGCTTTATTGGCATGGGAAACATATGTTAACATTGCCAAAGCAAGTGAGGTAGATAATATACAAAAGTGAAATAAACAATAAAAATGAACAGTAAACATTACACTCACAAAAGTTCCAAAAGAATAAAGACATTTAAAATGTCATATTATGTCTTTTTACAGTGTTGTAACGATGTGAAAATAGTTAAACTAAACAGAAAAATAAATAAACATAAATATGGGTTGTATTTACAACGGTGTTTGTTCTTCATTGGTTGCCCTTTTCTTGAGGCAACAGGTCACAAATCTCTCTCTTGTCTTTCTCTCTCTTCCGCTCTCTCTCTCTCTCTCTCTCTCTCTCTCTCTCTCTCTCTCTCTCTCTCTCTCTCTCTCTCTCTCTCTCTCTCTCTCCTTCTCTCTCTCTCTCTCTCTCTCTCTCTCTCTCTCTCTCTCTCTGTCCTCTCTCTCTCTATCTCTCTCTCTCTTCTCCTCTCTCTCTCTCTCTCTCTCTCTCTCTCTCTCTCTCTCTCTCTCTCTCTCAATATGCTGTGTTTAGATGTTGGAATATAAGATGCCCCAGCGCCACAGCTGTTCCTATTCCTGGAAGCTGCCTAATATACTAGAACAACTAAATGTCACACAGGGATCAGTGAGCGCCGGAACTTCAGCCAGGTCAGAGAGAGACTCCGACCCTGCCTTCCAAATGGCACCCTATTCCCTATACAGCGCATTACCCGTAGGGCTCGGGACAAAAGTAGTGCACTACTATGTAAGGAATAGGGGTGTAATTTGGGAAGGTGACAAAGACATTTCATGATGTAATGTTAAGGATTTATGAAATCGATCCCTTTAATTTCCCCAAAGCTCTCTGGATTCATATTTAATTGAGTTGTAATACTTTGTATTTGGGAGGAAATAGTAAATGTCGACTGTGGGTGGAATGGGGGAGAAAGTAAGGAAGGACAAAAATTCGTTAAAGAAAATTGTGATCTATTTAAAAAAAGTACACCAGTTTCATTTAAGAACCCAAAAATATTTACAGTTTAGCCGTATAGATTGCAACATAGTTGGAAAAGATTTTCGAATTACCAATATCATGTCATATGGTTTATGAACTGTTATGCAAAACGACGGAGAATTTAAAACTTATAGTTTTTCCATTTAAATGATTATACAAAACTCTTGCAACCAATAGAATGTTATATATATATAAGATTATATATATATATATATATATGGGGGGTACAACCATCCCAGCTCTGCAGATTTTTCAGCAAAGAGACATAATCAGATTATTTGTCTTGATACTGTCCACACGTAGCTCGTTTTTGGTCGCAGCTCCAGGAATGGCTGAAGAATTGCAACATTTACATGGAGCAAACTCTGCAGACAGCACTGCTGGGGGATCTGGTAACCCTGCAGACAGCCCTGCTGGGTGATGTGATAACTCTGCAGACAGCACTGCTGGGTGATGTGATAACTCTGCAGATAGCACTGCTGGGGGATCTGGTAACCCTGCAGACAGCCCTGCTGGGTGATCTGATAACTCTGCAGACAGCCCTGCTGGGTGATCTGATAACTCTGCAGACAGCCCTGCTGGGTGATCTGATAACTCTGCAGACAGCCCTGCTGGGTGATCTGATAACTCTGCAGATAGCACTGCTGGGGGATCTGGTAACCCTGCAGATAGCACTGCTGGGGGATCTGGTAACCCTGCAGACAGCCCTGCTGGGTGATCTGATAACTCTGCAGATAGCACTGCTGGGGGATCTGGTAACCCTGCAGACAGCCCTGCTGGGTGATCTGATAACTCTGCAGACAGCCCTGCTGGGTGATCTGATAACTCTGCAGACAGCCCTGCTGGGTGATCTGATAACTCTGCAGACAGCCCTGCTGGGTGATCTGATAACTCTGCAGACAGCCCTGCTGGGTGATCTGATAACTCTGCAGACAGCCCTGCTGGGTGATCTGGTAACCCCTGCAGACAGCCCTGCTGGGTGATCTGATAACTCTGCAGACAGCCCTGCTGGGTGATCTGGTAACCCTGCAGACAGCCCTGCTGGGTGATCTGATAACTCTGCAGACAGCCCTGCTGGGTGATCTGATAACTCTGCAGACAGCCCTGCTGGGTGATCTGATAACCCTGCAGACAGCCCTGCTGGGTGATCTGATAACTCTGCAGACAGCCCTGCTGGGTGATCTGAAAAGTAATAGTCAATCAATCAATACTATAATAACACTTTTAGCAAAAATGTTTATTTTTAAATGTACAATCTGTAGAAACTATGAGAATAGATTAGAAAATTTGTCAGACAGTTAAAAATATATAGCAAATAGAAATCAAACTGTGTGTTGGGACTGGGTGGTGTTCAGAGATAGATGGGTGGTGTTGAAGGTAGCTGAAGGATGGGACTGGGTGGTGTTGAGGGGAGCTGAAGGATGGGGCTGGGTGGTGTTGAGGGGAGCTGAAGGATGGGACTGGGTGGTGTTGAAGGTAGCTGAAGGATGGGGCTGGGTGGTGATGGGTGGTGTTGAGGGAGCTGAAGGATGGGACTGGGTGGTGTTGAAGGTAGCTGAAGGATGGGGCTGGGTGGTGATGGGTGGTGTTGAGGGGGGCTGAAGGATGGGGCTGGGTGGTGTTGAGGGGAGCTGAAGGATGGGGCTGGGTGGTGTTGAGGAGAGCTGAAGGATGGGGCTGGGTGGTGTTGAAGGTAGCTGAAGGATGGGGCTGGGTGGTGTTGAAGATAGCTGAAGGATGGGACTGGGTGGTGTTGAGGGGAGCTGAAGGATGGGACTGGGTGGTGATGGGTGGTGTTGAGGGGAGCTGAAGGATGGCTGGGTGGAGGGTGTGTTGAGGGGAGTGAGGATGGGGTGGTGTGATGAGGAGCTGAAGGATGGGGCTGGGTGGGTGATTGAAGGTAGTGAAGGATGGGGCTGGGTGGTGTTGAAGGTAGCTGAAGGATGGGGCTGGGTGGTGTTGAAGGTAGCTGAAGGATGGGGCTGGGTGGTGTTGAAGGTAGCTGAAGGATGGGGCTGGGTGGTGTTGAAGGTAGCTGAAGGATGGGACTGGGTGGTGTTGAAAGTAGCTGAAGGATGGGGCTGGGTGGTGATGGGTGGTGTTGAGGGGAGCTGAAGGATGGGGCTGGGTGGTGTTGAGGGGAGCTGAAGGAGGGGCTGGGTGGTGTGAGGGGAGCTGAAGGATGGGCTGGGTGGGTGAAGGTAGCTGAAGGATGGGCTGGGTGGTGATGGGTGGTGTTGAGGGGAGCTGAAGGATGGGACTGGGTGGTGTTGAGGGGAGCTGAAGGATGGGACTGGGGGGTGATGGTGGTGTTGAGGGGAGCTGAAGGATGGGGCTGGGTGGTGATGGGTGGGTTGAGGGGAGCTGAAGGATGGGGCTGGGTGGTGATGAAGGTAGCTGAAGGATGGGGACTGGGTGGTGATGAAGGTAGCTGAAGGATGGGGCTGGGTGGTGTTGAAGGTAGCTGAAGGATGGGGCTGGGTGGTGTTGAGGGGAGCTGAAGGATGGGGCTGGGTGGTGATGGGTGGTGTTGAGGGGAGCTGAAGGATGTGGCTGGGTGGTGATGGGTGGTGATGAAGGTAGCTGAAGGATGGGGCTGGGTGGTGTTGAGGGGAGCTGAAGCATGGGACTGGGTGGTGTTGAGGGGAGCTGAAGCATGGGACTGGGTGGTGTTGAAGGTAGCTGAAGGATGGGGCTGGGTGGTGTTGAAGGTAGCTGAAGGATGGGGCTGGGTGGTGTTGAAGGGAGCTGAAGGATGGGACTGGGTGGTGTTGAGGGGAGCTGAAGGATGGGGCTGGGTGGTGATGGGTGGTGTTGAGGGGAGCTGAAGGATGGGACTGGGTGGTGATGAGGGGAGCTGAAGGATGGGGCTGGGTGGTGTTGAAGGTAGCTGAAGGATGGGGCTGGGTGGTGTTGAAGGGAGCTGAAGGATGGGGCTGGGTGGGGTTGAAGGTAGCTGAAGGATGGGGCTGGGTGGTGTTGAGGGGAGCTGAAGGATGGGGCTGGGTGGTGTTGAGGGGAGCTGAAGGATGGGGCTGGGTGGTGTTGAGGGGAGCTGAAGGATGGGGCTGGGTGGTGTTGAAGGTAGCTGAAGGATGGGACTGGGTGGTGTTGAGGGGAGCTGAAGGATGGGACTGGGTGGTGATGGGTGGTGTTGAGGGGAGCTGAAGGATGGGGCTGGGTGGTGTTGAGGGGAGCTGAAGGATGGGGCTGGGTGGTGATGGGTGGTGTGGAGGGGAGCTGAAGGATGGGACTGGGTGGTGTTGAGGGAGCTGAAGGATGGGACTGGGTGGTGTTGAGGGGAGCTGAAGGATGGGACTGGGTGGTGATGGGTGGTGTTGAGGGGAGCTGAAGGATGGGACTGGGTGGTGGTGAGGGGAGCTGAAGGATGGGACTGGGTGGTGTTGAGGGGAGCTGAAGGATGGGACTGGTTGGTGATGGGTGGTGTTGAGGGGAGCTGAAGGATGGGACTGGGTGGTGATGGGTGGTGTTGAGGGGAGCTGAAGGATGGGGCTGGGTGGTGTTGAGGGGAGCTGAAGGATGGGGCTGGGTGGGGTTGAGGGGAGCTGAAGGATGGGCTGGGTGGTGTTGAAAGGAGCTGAAGGATGGGGACTGGGTGGTGTTGAGGGGAGCTGAAGGATGGGGCTGGGTGGTGTTGAGGGGAGCTGAAGGATGGGACTGGGTGGTGTTGAGGGAGCTGAAGGATGGGGCTGGGTGGTGTTGAAGGGAGCTGAAGGATGGGACTGGGTGGTGTTGAGGGGAGCTGAAGGATGGGTGGGTGGTGTTGAGGGGAGCTGAAGGATGGGGCTGGGTGGTGTTGAGGGGAGCTGAAGGATGGTGCTGGGTGGTGTTGAAGGGAGCTGAAGGATGGGACTGGGTGGTGTTGAAGGGAGCTGAAGGATGGGGCTGGGTGGTGTTGAAGGTAGCTGAAGGATGGGGCTGGGTGGTGTTGAGGGGAGCTGAAGGATGGGGCTGGGTGGGTGATGAGGGGAGCTGAAGGATGGGACTGGGTGGTGTTGAGGGGAGCTGAAGGATGGGGCTGGGTGGTGATGGGTGGTGTTGAGGGGAGCTGAAGGATGGGCTGGGTGGTGTTGAGGGGAGCTGAAGGATGGGACTGGGTGGTGATGGGTGGTGTTGAGGGGAGCTGAAGGATGGGGCTGGGTGGTGTTGAGGGGAGCTGAAGGATGGGGCTGGGTGGTGATGGGTGGTGTTGAGGGGAGCTGAAGGATGGGGCTGGGTGGTGTTGAAGGTAGCTGAAGGATGGGACTGGGTGGTGATGGGTGGTGTTGAGGGGAGCTGAAGGATGGGGCTGGGTGGTGTTGAGGGGAGCTGAAGGATGGGCTGGGTGGTGATGGGGTGGTGTTGAGGGGAGCTGAAGGATGGGGCTGGGTGGTGTTGAGGGGAGCTGAAGGATGGGGCTGGGTGGTGTTGAGGGGAGCTGAAGGATGGTGATGGGTGGTGATGGGTGGTGATGGGTGGTGATGAGGGGAGCTGAAGGATGGGGCTGGGTGGTGTTGAGGGGAGCTGAAGGATGGTGATGGGTGGTGTTTGAAGGTAGCTGAAGGATGGGACTGGGTGGTGTTGAAGGTAGCTGAAGGATGGGACTGGGTGGTGTTGAGGGGAGCTGAAGGATGGGCTGGGTGGGTTGAAGGTAGCTGAAGGATGGGGCTGGGTGGTGATGGGTGGTGTTGAGGGGGCTGAAGGATGGGACTGGGTGGTGTTGAAGGTAGCTGAAGGATGGGGCTGGGTGGTGATGGGTGGTGTTGAAGGTAGCTGAAGGATGGGGCTGGGTGGTGTTGAAGGTAGCTGAAGGATGGGGCTGGGTGGTGTTGAAGGTAGCTGAAGGATGGGGCTGGGTGGTGATGGGTGGTGTTGAGGGGAGCTGAAGGATGGGACTGGGTGGTGTTGAGGGGAGCTGAAGGATGGGGCTGGGTGGTGTTGAGGAGAGCTGAAGGATGGGACTGGGTGGTGTTGAGGGGAGCTGAAGGATGGGGGTGGTGTTGAGGGGAGCTGAAGGATGGGCTGGGTGGTGTTGAGGGGAGCTGAAGGATGGGGCTGGGTGGTGTTGAAGGTAGCTGAAGGATGGGACTGGGGGTGTTGAGGGGAGCTGAAGGATGGGGCTGGGTGGTGTTGAGGGGAGCTGAAGGATGGGGCTGGGTGGTGTTGAGGGGAGCTGAAGGATGGGGCTGGGTGGTGATGGGTGGTGTTGAGGGGAGCTGAAGGATGGGACTGGATGGTGTTGAAGGTAGCTGAAGGATGGGACTGGGTGGGGGTCATTGAGGAGGAGAATATGATAGTTGCTGTTGTGTTGGAGGGAGACATCTGTATTTCCTATTATGAAAGTTAGACTTTCTAATGTCCCACCATTCAAATCAAACTGCATTTGTCACATATGATGAATACAACAGGTGTAGTAGACCTTACAGTGAAATGCTGAATACAACAGGTGTAGTAGACCTCACAGTGAAATGCTGAATACAACAGGTGTAGTAGACCTCACAGTGAAATGCTGAATACAACAGATGTAGTAGACCTTACAGTGAAATGCTGAATACAACAGGTGTAGTAGACCTTACAGTGAAATGCTGAATACAACAGGTGTAGTAGACCTCACAGTGAAATGCTGAATACAACAGGTGTAGTAGACCTTACAGTGAAATGCTGAATACAACAGGTGTAGTAGACCTCACAGTGAAATGCTGAAATACAACAGGTGTAGTAGACCTTACAGTGAAATGCTGAATACAACAGGTGTAGTAGACCTTACAGTGAAATGCTGAATACAAAGGTGTAGTAGACCCACAGTGAATGCTGAATACAACAGGTGTAGTAGACCTTACAGTGAAATGCTGAATACAACAGGTGTAGTAGACCTCACAGTGAAATGCTGAATACAACAGGTGTAGTAGACCTTACAGTGAAATGCTGAATACAACAGGGTAGACCTCACAGTGAAATGCTGAATACAACAGGTGTAGTAGACTTACAGAGAAATGCTGGAATACAAACAGGTTGTAGTAGACCTCCAATGAAATGCTGAATACAACAGTGTAGTAGAACTTACAGTGAAATGCTGAATACAACAGGTGTAGTAGACCTTACAGTGAAATGCTGAATACAACAGGTGTAGTAGACCTTACAGAGAATGCTGAATACAACAGGTTGTAGTAGACCTCACAATGAAATGCTGAATACAACAGGTGTAGTAGACCTTACAGTGAATGCTGAATACAACAGGTGTAGTAGACCTCACAGTGAAATGCTGAATACAACAGGTGTAGTAGACCTCACAGTGAAATGCTGAATACAACAGGTGTAGTAGACCTTACAGTGAAATGCTGAATACAACAGGTGTATAGACCTCACAGTGAAAATGGAATACACAGTGTAGTAGACCTCACAGTGAAATGCTGAATACAACAGGTGTAGTAGACCTTACAGTGAAACTGCTGAATACAACAGGTGTAGTAGACCTTACAGTGAAATGCTGAATAAACAGGTGTAGTAGACCTTACAGTTGATGAATGCTGAATACAACAGGTGTATTTGTAGAGACCTCACAGTGAAATTGCTGAATACAACAGGTGTAGTAGACCTTCACAGTTGAATGAATGCTTGGAATACCAACAGGATGTAGTCGACCCACCAGTGAAATGCTGAATACACAGGTTGTGTAAGTAGGACCCTCACAGTGATGAAATGCTGAATACAACAGGTGTAGTAGGACCTTACAGTGAATGCTTGAATACAACAGGTTGTAGTAGACCTCACAGTGAAATGCTGAATACAAAAGGTTGTAGTAGACCCTACAAGTGAATCTGACTGAATACAACAGGTGTAGTAGGACCTTACAGTGAAATGCTGAATAAACAGGTTGTAGTAGACCTTACGAAGTGTGAAATGCTGAATACAACAGTGGTTGTAGTAGACCTCCACAGTGGAAATTGCTGATAACAACAGGTGTTAGTATACCTCACAGTGAACTGCTGAATACAACAGGGTGTAGTAGACTCTTACAGTGATGAAATGCTGCATACAACAGGTGAGTTATAGACCTTACAGGTAGTAGACCCACAGTGATGACAATGCTGAATACAACAGTTGTAGTAGACCTCACAGTGAAATGCTTGAATTACAACAGGTGTAGTAGACCTCACAGTGAAATGCTGAATACAACAGGCTGTAGTAGACCTCACATGAAATGGCCTGAATACAAACAGGTGTAGTAGGACCTCACCGTGAATGCTTGAATACAACAGGTGTTGTAGTAGACCTTACAGTGATATTGCTGAATACAACAGGTGTAGTAGACCTTCACAGTGATGAAATGCCTGAATACACACAGGTTTTTTGTAGGTAGACCTCACAGTGAAATGCTGGCATACAACAGGTAGTAAGTAGACCTTACAGTGTGAAATGCTGAATACAACAGGTGTAGTAGACCTTACAGTGAAATGCTGAATACAACAGGTTGTAGTAGACTCCAGTGAAATGCTGAATACAACAGGTGTAGTAGACCTCACAGTGAAATGCTGAATACAACAGGTGTAGTAGACCTCACAGTGAAATGCTGAATACAACAGGTGTAGTAGACCTTACAGTGAAATGCTTACTTACAAGCCCCGAACCAACAATACTAAAAAAAAAATACGGATAAGAAATAAAAGTAACAAGTACTTAAAGAGCAGCAGTAAAATAACAATAACGAGGCTATATACAGGGGGTACCGGTACAGAGTCAATGTGGAGGCTATATACAGGGGGTACCGGTACAGAGTCAATGTGGAGGCTATATACAGGGGGGGTACCGGTACAGAGTCAATGTGGAGGCTATATAACAGGGGCGGTACCGGTTACAGAGTCAATGTGGAGGCTATATACAGGGGGGTACCGGTACAGAGTCAATGTGGAGGCTATATACAGGGGGTACCGGTACAGAGTCAATGTGGAGGCTATATACCAGGGGGTTACCGGTACAGAGTCAATGTGGAGGCTATATACAGGGGGGTACCGGTACAGAGTCAATGTGGAGGCTAATACGGGGGTACCGGTACAGAGTCAATGTGGAGGCTATATACAGGGGGTACCGGTACAGAGTCAATGTGGAGGCTATACAGGGGGGGGGTAGGACCGGTACAGAGTCATGTGGAGGGCTATATACAGGGTGGTACCGGTACAGAGTCAATGTGGAGGCTATATACAGGGGGTACCGGTACAGAGTCAATGTGAGGCTATATACAGGGGAGGGTAACGGTACAGAGTCAATGTGGGAGGCTATTACAGGGGGGTACCGGTACAGAGTCAATTGGAGGCTATATACGAGGGTACCGGTACAGAGTCAATGTGGAGGGCTATATACAGGGGGGTACCGGTACAGAGTCAATGTGGAGGCTATATACAGGGGGGTACCGGTACAGAGTCAATGTGGTGGCTATATACCTAGGGGGGGGTACCGGCACAGAGTCAATGTGGAGGCTATATACAGTGTATTACGGTACAGAGTCAATGTGGAGGCTATATACAGGGTATTACGGTACAGAGTCAATGTGGAGGCTATATAGGGGGTTACGGTACAGAGTCAATGTGGTGGCTATATACAGGGTGTTCCGGTACAGAGTCAATGTGGAGGTATATAAGGGGTACCGGTACAGAGTCAATGTGGAGGATATATACAGGGGTAGCGGTAGGCCGGAGAGTCAATGTGGAGGCTATAGAACAGGGTGTTACGGTGGCAGGTTGTACCGGTACAGAG
>NW_021823202.1:0-52192 GCF_901001165.1 Salmo trutta
CCCCCTAAAAATAAAACCAAAAATACATCCTGTGATGCATACATGTACCATACTCGCCTTTCCAGCAACCACATGATACAAACCAACATCACAATACTCAAAACAATACCCACTCCTACAACCGTATATCCAAAACATCTTCCCCAGCTATACAGACAGCCAGACACACCATAGGACAAGGTCTGTTATGGGTTTGAGAGAGGTATATTTGGAGGACGGAGAGGGGTTGTTATGGGTTTGAAAGTGGAAAGCGAGAAGATGCAGAGGCTTGCATGATGGGAGATATAGAGCTGGAAGAGATGGAGTGATCAAAGTGTCATGGGACCAGGGGAGAGGTAAAGGGAGCGACGGGACGGCTGTAGTGTTGTACAGAGAGAGAGGTACAGCTGAGGAGTACAAGGATATATGTTGTGGGAATGAGGAAAAGGCAGTTGGGAGAGAGAGATGGGGGAGAGGCACAGGGTTAAGGTACTCTGTCAGCATAATGAGAGGGCTTGTACAGTACAGCATTGTGGGAATAAGGGAGAGGCAGAGGGAGAGATAGCTCTCTGGCAGGTAGCACATCAGAGACAGGGAGAGCTAATGTCTCACAGGATGGGATGACAAATGTGCCAGACATGAAAGACTTCCCCAGGCCTCAGGGAACTACTTTACCTGCACACACAGCACAAACACACATCAAGGCAGAGAACATCCTCCACACACATACATGCAGGGACACACAGACGCAGGGACACACATGCACATACACACACACGTTTGCATGCACACAGGCTTGTAAGCACGCACACATGGGAAATCAAATGCAAACACAATTTAATACTATTTCCCATATTATATTATATGGGCGCAGAAATAGAATATACACTGACTGTACAAAACATTAGGAACACCTTCCTTGTATTGAGTTGCGTATTGAGTACCCCTTTTCCCCTCAGAACAGCCTTAATTCTTCAGGGCATGGACTCTACAAGGTGTCGAAAGCGTTCCACAGGGATGCTGGCCCATGTTGACTACAATGCTTTCCACAGTTGTGTCAAGTTGTCTGGATGTCCTTTGGGTGGTGGACCGTTCTTACAGAAGGGAAACTGTTGAGTGTGAAAAACCCAGCAGCTTTGCAGTTCTTGACACACTCAAACCGCTGTGCCTGGCAGCTACTACCATTTGTTCAAAGGCACTGAAATATATTGTCTAGAACTTTCACACACTGATTGGCACACATACACAATCCATGACTCAATTGTCTAAAAATCCTTCTTCAACCTGTCTCCTCCCCTTCCCCTACACTGATTGAAGTGGATTTAACCTCTCTAGGGTAGGGGGCAGTATTTGCACAGCCGGATAAAAACGTACCGATTTAATCTGGTTATTACTACTGCCCAGAAACTAGAATATGCATATAATTATTGGCTTTGGATAGAAAACACCCTAAAGTTTCTAAAACTGTTTAATGGTGTCTGTGAGTATAACAGAACTCATATGGCAGGCAAAAACCTGAGAAGATTCCTTACAGGAAGTGGCCTGTCTGACCATTACTTGGGCTTCTACATTCTCTTTATTGAAAACTGAGGATCTCTGCTGTAACGTGACACTTCCTATGGCTCCCATAGGCTCTCAGAAGGCGGCAAAAAGCTGAATGATGTCTTTGCAGCCCCTGGCTGAAAAACATTAGCGCATTTGGTAAGTGGTCGATCAGAGGACAATGAGACTGAGGCGTGTGCACGAGGCGACACCATGTTTTTATTTTCTCTGTCTTTGAACGTAAACAGGGTTTCCCGGTTGGAATATTATCGCTTTTTTACCAGAAAAATAGCATAAAAATTGATTTTAAACAGTGGTTGACATGCTTCGAAGTACGGTAATGGAATATTTAGATTTTTTTGTCACGAAACGCGTTGGTGCGCGTCACTCTTCGGAAAGTGTCTTGAACGCACGAACAAAACAAATGATATTTGAACATAACTATGGATTATTTTGAACCAAACCAACACTTGTTATTGAAGTAGAAGTCCTGGGAGTGCATTCTGACGAAGAACAGCAAAGGTAATCCAATTTTTCTTATAGTAAATCTGACTTTGGTGAGGGCTAAACTTGGTGGGTGTCTAAATAGCTAGCCCGTGATGGCTGGGCTATCTACTCAGAATATTGCAAAATGTGCTTTCACCGAAAAGCTATTTTAAAATCGGACATAGCGATTGCATAAAGGAGTTCTGTATCTATAATTCTTAAAATAATTGTTATGTTTTTTGTGAACGTTTATCGTGAGTAATTTAGTAAATTCACCGGAAGTTTGCGGTGGGTATGCTAGTTCTGAACGTCACATGCTAATGTAAAAAGCTGGTTTTTGATATAAATATGAACTTGATTGAACAAAACATGCATGTATTGTATAACATAATGTCCTAGGATTGTCATCTGATGAAGGTCATCAAAGGTTAGTGCTGCATTTAGCTGTGGTTTGGGTTTATGTGACATTATATGCTAGCTTGAAAAATGGGTGGGTGTCTGGGGTGTCTGGCTGGGTACTCTGCTGACATAATCTAATGTTTTGCTTTCGTTGTAAAGCCTTTTTGAAATCGGACAGTGTGGTTAGATTAACGAGTCTTGTCTTTAAAATGGTGTAAAATAGTAATATGTTTGAGAAATTGAAGTAATAGCATTCCTAAGGTATTTGAATAACGCGCCACGGGATTCCACTGGCTGTTGAGTAGGTGGGACGATTTCGTCCCACCTACCCTAGAGAGGCTAACAAGGGACATCAATAAGGGGTCATAGCTTTGATCTGGATTCACCTGGTCAGTCTATGTCATGGAAAGAGCCTAATGTTTAGTCCACTCAGTGTATACATCAATATAAACATGCTGCACACATACATTACGTAAACACACACTCACATGCTCTCTATATGTTCTCCACATCGTTATCTCTCTTTCCCTCTCTTCCTCTCCTCCTCCCAATCTCCCTCTTTCTCCCGCTCTCTCTCTCTCTTTCTCTGCCGCTCTCTAGCCCTCTCATTCTCTATCTCTCGTTCCCTCTGCCTCTCTCTCTCCCTCTCTGTCCCTCTCTCTCCTTCCTTCAGCAGCCTCTAAATCCATGCCATATGACCTTCTGTTGAAGAGATAAAGAATGTGCTTATCAGTCATGCAAATGAGGCGGAATTCATTTTCCACAACAGATGGCCCCATAGATAATGATGATGGAGGAGAGAAAATGAAATGTCTCTTGCACAGTGGTCATGGCAACCGGGCTCTGTGTAATATCAATAATAAGTGTGGCGCATAATAAGGTTGTCAGTCCTGTGAATCAAAGTGTGGGGCTGGACAAGGCAGAAGGACTCTGAAGTTTAGTGCCCTTCTCTTCCCCACTCCTAACTCTTACCCACCTCCACAGAGTATCGAACTCCAAACCTTTTCATTTGCTTAATTACAATGATAGATATGACCCATTATTTAATCTGTGGCGAAGCTACAATAGTTCACATGAAAACATGATTACTGTTGGAATAAGGAAGGCTTCCATAATGGCTCAGTGAATAGAGGGAGTGAAATGAATGCGCAAGCTTGAGTCTATGGTTGCGTCGAGACAGGCAGCCCAATTCTGATATTTCTTTCGCTAATTAGTAGTTTGACCAGATCAGCTCTGAAAAAGATCTGATGTGAAAAGATCTGATGTGAATGGTCAAAAGACCAATTAGTGAAAAAAATATAAGAATTGGGCTGCCTGTCTAAACACAGCCCTGTCTAAACACAGATATTCTGAACAAGGAGCTTCCACTATTGGTTCAAAGCTCTGTTGGATTGCAGAGAACTCTCTCTCTTCCCCTATCCTATCTTTGCTCATCTCTGTGTCTCCCTACCTCTTGCTTTTTCTGTCATGCAGTTGTCTCTCTCTAACTCTCTCCCCTCCCCCTTATTCCTCTCTTTCCCCCAGCCTATTCACTCTTTCCTTCTCTCTCTCCTCTCTCCCCTTCCTCTCAGTTGGGATGCAGCATTGATGTAATAGCAGTGTCCCAGCAGGCAGAAAGTCTTGTCCTCTCTCCTCTCTCTCATCTTCTCTCTCTCTCTCTCTCTCGCTCCCTCTTCCATTCCTGTCTCTCTCGCTCCTTCTCTCCCTCTCGCTCACTCTTCAATTCCTCCCTCCCTCTTCCACACCTCTCTCCCTCTCGATCCAGCTCTCTCTTGCTCCCTTTTCCATTCATCGCCCTCTCTCTCTCTCGCTCCCACACTCTTCCACTCATCTCACTTCCTCTTCCACTCATCTCTCACTTCCTCTTCCACTCATCTCTCACTTCCTCTTCCACTCATCTCTCACTTCCTCTTCCACTCATCTCTCACTTCCTCTTCCACTCATCTCTCACTCCCTCTTTCACTCATCTCTCACTCCCTCTTTCACTCCCACTTCCACTCCTCTCTCGCTCCCTACACCACCCCTCTCTCTCTCGCTCCCTCTTCCACTCCTTTCTCTCTCTCGCTCCCTATTCCACCCCTCTCTCTCTCTCTCTCTCTCTCTCTCTCTCTCTTTCACTCCCTCTTCCACTCATCTCTCACTCCCTCGCCACTCCTCTCTCTCGCTCTCTCTCTCGCTCCCTATTCCACAGCTCTCTCATCCTCTCTCTCTCCCTCTCGCTCCCTCTTCCACTCCTCTCTCTCTCTCTCTCTCCCTCCCTCTTCCACTCCTCTCTCCCTCTCTCCCTCTTGCTCCCTCTCTCCCACTCGCTCCCTCTTCCACTCCTCTCTCCCTCTTGCTCCCTCTCTCCCACTCGCTCCCTCTTCAACTACTCTCTGTCTCCCACTCGCTCCCAAGTCAACTACTCTAACTCTCCCTCTCGCTCCCTCTTCTACTCCTCTTTATCCCTGTCGCTCCCTCTTCAACTCCTAACTCTCTCACTCTCTCTCCCTCTTCCATTACTCTCTCTCTCTCTCTTTCTCTCTCTCTCGCTCTCTCTCTCTCATTCTATCTACTTCTCTCTCTCACTCACTCTCACTTACTCTGTTTCTCCCTCTTCCACTTCTCTCTCTGTCTCCCTCTCGCTCCCTCTTCCACTCCTCTCTCTCACTCAATTCAATTGACTTTATTGACATGGCAAGTTCATTATTACTTACATTGTCAAAGTATACATATAGATAAAAAATATATACACTGCTCCAAAAAATAAAGGGAACACTAAAATAACACATCCTAGATCTGAATGAATGAAATAATCTTATTAAATACTTTTTTCTTTACATAGTTGAATGTGCTGACAACAAAATCACACAAAAATAATCAATGGAAATCCAATTTATCAACCCATGGAGGTCTGGATTTGGAGTCACACTCAAAATTAAAGTGGAAAACCACACTACAGGCTGATCCAACTTTGATGTAATTAAAACAAGTCAAAATGAGGCTCAGTAGTGTGTGTGGCCTCCACGTGCCTGTATGACCTCCCTACAACGCCTGGGCATGCTCCTGATGAGGTGGCGGATGGTCTCCTTAGGGATCTCCTCCCAGACCTGGACTAAAGCATCCGCCAACTCCTGGACAGTCTGTGGTGCAACGTGGCGTTGGTGGATGGAGCGAGACATGATGTCCCAGATGTGCTCAATTGGATTCAGGTCTGGGGAACGGGCGGCCAGTCCATAGCGTCAATGCCTTCCTCTTGCAGGAACTGCTGACACACTCCAGCCACATGAGGTCTAGCATTGTCTTGCATTAGGAGGAACCCAGGGCCAACCGCACCAGCATATGGTCTCACAAGGGGTCTGAGGATCTCATCTCGGTACCTAATGGCAGTCAGGCTACCTCTGGCGAGCACATGGAGGGCTGTGCGGCCCCCCAAAGAAATGCCACCCCACACCATGACTGACCCACCGCCAAACCTGTCATGCTGGAGGATGTTGCAGGCAGCAGAATGTTCTCCACGGCGTCTCCAGACTCTGTCACGTCTGTCACATGTGCTCAGTGTGAACCTGCTTTCATCTGTGAAGAGCACAGGGCGCCAGTGGCGAATTTGCCAATCTTGGTGTTCTCTGGCAAATGCCAAACATCCTGCACGGTGTTGGGCTGTAAGCACAACCCCCACCTGTGGACGTCGGGCCCTCATACCACCCTCATGGAGTCTGTTTCTGACCGTTTGAGCAGACACATGCACATTTGTGGCCTGCTGGAGGTCATTTTGCAGGGCTCTGGCAGTGCTCCTCCTGCTCCTCCTTGCACAAAGGCGGAGGTAGCGGTCCTGCTGCTGGGTTGTTGCCCTCCTACGGCCTCCTCCACGTCTCCTGATGTACTGGCCTGTCTCCTGGTAGCGCCTCCATGCTCTGGACACTACGCTGACAGACACAGCAAACCTTCTTGCCACAGTTCGCATTGATGTGTCATCCTGGATGAGCTGCACTACCTGAGCCACTTGTGTGGGTTGTAGACTCCGTCTCATGCTACCACTAGAGTGAAAGCACCGCCAGCATTCAAAAGTGACCAAAACATCAGCCAGGAAGCATAGGAACTGAGAAGTGGTCTGTGGTCACCACCTGCAGAACCACTCCTTTATTGGGGGTGTCTTGCTAATTGCCTATCATTTCCACCTGTTGTCTATTCCATTTGCACAACAGCATGTGAAATTTATTGTCAATCAGTGTTGCTTCCTAAGTGGACAGTTTGATACACAGAAGTGTGATTGACTTGGAGTTACATTGTGTTGTTTAAGTGTTCCCTTTATTTTTTTGAGCAGTGTATATATATTTATATATAAATAAATGGTGGGACCATGTCACAATTCCCACCGACGGTGGCGCCCCCTCCTGCTCGGTGGCGCTCGGCGGTCGTCATCACCGGCCTATTAGCTACCATCGATCCCCTTTTTGTTTTTTTCCCTTTTTTTGGTTTTGGGCACCTGTGGCCAATTAGCTATTAGAGGGGGTATTTAGTTTAGCTGGCCCGTCCGTTGTTTGTGCGGGATTAATTTTGTTCTTTGACGACGTGTCGTTCGTCGGCTTTACCTGGTCGTCTATTCTGTATTTATTCCCTATGGTTGGGAACTTTTGTTTATTCAGTGTTATTAAAAACACCACTCCCTGTGTTCGCTGCTTCCTGCGCCTCATTCCTCCTACCCGACTACCGAAGCCATTACAGACCAACAGCAATAATAATAGTAGTAGTGGACATGGGATTACCATTAACAACAACTACAACAACAATATTAATCAGAACAACAATACATTAAAGCAATGGTAGGAGACCAGTGTCAACATGACTGAGAAGACACATGACATGGTATGAAAGACAAAACAAAACAAGATGGGAAATATTATCGACATTACATTGCACTTTTCACTGGCTGTCCCTCAGGTTGTGGCAGGAGGACACATATTTGGCTGCCAAAACTGCACATTTTGGCTTTTCACCTAATAAATATTAGATTTTTTCTTAATCTTTTATAGTTTAAAATTCTTCATATTGAATTATAATTTTGGGAAAAAAATATTCTCTTAGGTCTGAGTATTTGTCACAGTGTAATAGGAAATGCAGCTCTGTCTCTACCTCTCCCCTGGAGCAGAGTGAGCACAGCCTGTCCTCTCTGGGCAGCCAGGTTTGCCTGTGACGACCGGTCTCTATAGCCAGACTGTGCTCACTGAGTCTGTACCTAGTCAATGTTTTCCTCAGTTTTCTATCAGTCACAGTGGTCAGACAGTCTGCCACCATGTTGATTTTTTTGTGGTGTCTTTCCAATAGGTGATATATTTTTGTTTTTGTTTTGTGATGATTTGGTTGGGCCAGATTTTCTGAGTGTTGTCCTGAGGCTCTATGGGGTTGGTTTGGGTTAGTGAACTGAGCCTCAGAACCAGCTAGCTGAGGGGACTCTTCTCTTGTTTCATCTCTTGACATTGTAGAGCTGTGTGATGGAATGTTTTTGGGTCACTTGTTTTTAGATGACTGTACCATTTGATGGCTCTTTTTTCTATTCGAATGAGGAGGGGGTATTGGCCCAATTCTGCTCTACATGCGTTATTTGGAGTTTTTCTTTGCACTTGCAATACAGTCTTGCAAAACTCTGCATGCAGTATTTCAATTGGATGTTTGTCCCATTTGGTAAATTCATTATTAGAGAGAGGACCCCATACTTCACTGCCATATAGAGCAATTGGTTCTATAACTGATTGGACAATTTTGAGCCAGATTCTAATTGGAATTTCGATTTTGATGTTTCTTTTAATGGCATAGAATGATCTTCTTGCTTTGTCTCTCAGCTCATTCACAGCCATGTGAAAGCTACTTGTGTTGCTGATATTTAGTCCTAGATATGTGTAGTTTTTGGTGTGTTCTAATGGAACTGTGTCCAAATAGAATTTATATTTGTCATCATGATTTCCAGACCTTTTTTGGAATATCATTATATATATTTGTTGGGGGGTTAACGGTCAGAGCCCAGGTCTGACAGAACATGTGCAGATGATCTAGGTGCTGCTGTAACCCCTCCTTAGTGGGTGACAGTAGCACCAGGTCATCTGCGTACAGCAGACACTTGATTTCAGTGTTGTGTAGGGTGATACCAGGTGCTGCCGATTCTTCTAATGTTTTTGACAATTCATTAATGTAGATGTTAAATAGTGTTGGACTTATTGGGCAGCCCTGTTTCACTCCACCACCCTGAGAGAAGAAGTCTGTTTGCTTGTTGCCAATTTTAACCGCACATTTGTTTTTAGTGTACATTGATTTAATAACATCATGTGTTTTCCCTCCAATACCACTTTCTATTAGTTTATAAAAAAGACCTTAGTGCCAAATTGAATCAAATGCTTTCTTGAAATCTACAAAACACGAGTAGATTTTGCCTTTGTTTTGGTTTACTTGTTTGTCAATTAGAGTGTGGAGGGTGTAAATGTGGTCTGTTGTACGATACATTTTTTGAAATCCAATCTGGCTTCTGCTCAGGACGTTGTGGTCGTCAAGGAAATGATGTAGTCTGCTATTTATAATACTGCAGAGAATTTTCCCCAAGTTGCTGTTAATGCAAATTCCTCTAATTATTTGGGTCAAATTTGTCTCCATTTTTATAGATTGGTGTGATCAATCCCTGGTTCCAAATATCGGAGAAAATACCTGCAGTGAGGATAATGTTGAAGAGTTTGAGTATAGCCAATTTGAATTTGTGGTCTGTATATTTGATCATTTCATGTAAAATACCATCAGCACCACAGGCCTTTTTGGGTTGGAGTGTGCATAGTTTTTCTAATAATTATTATTCTGTAATTGGGGTATCCACAGGATTCTGATAGTCTCTGACTGCTGATTCAAGGATTTGTAATTTTTCTTGTCTATCTTTTTGTTCTGGGCTCTTTGTTATATTGCTGTAGAGGTTTGCAAAGTGATTTCTCCACATATCCCCATTTTGGATAGCCAATTCCTCCTGATGAGGTTTGTTTAATTTATTCCAATTCTCCCAGAAGTGGTTTGATTCTCTGGATTCCTCAATTCCGTCCAGCTGATTTCTAATGTGCTGTTCCTTTTTGGTTCTTAGGGTGTGTTTGTATTGCTTCAGTGTTTCCCCATATTGAAGGGGTATATTTTTGTTTTCTGGTTCTGTGTTTTTGATTAGATATATTTCTCAATTACTTTCTTAGATTTTTGCAGTCATTATCAAACCATTTTTCATTATCTATTATTTTTGGTTTGCTCTTATGTTTCTTTAGATTAGCCAAGGAGGATAATTTGTCAAATATAACGTTTATGTTCCAAATGGCCAAATTTACACCTTCATTGCTGTAGGAGAACGTTAAGGCTAAAAAGTTGTCCAGGAGAGATTTGTATTTTTTGGCTACTGATTTTTTTTGGTAGATGTCTGTACTGTTTGCACTCCATCTATAGGCCTGTTTAGTACCATGTCATTTATTGGGCCGTGATGCTTCATGGTTGGGTTCCGCTCTTCTCAGATACACTGTGATTTTACTGTGGTCTGAGAGAGGTGTTAGTGGGCTGACTGTGAAGGCTCTGAGAGACTCTGTGTTGAGGTCAGTGAGGAAGTAGTCTACAGTGCTGCTGCCAAGGGATGAGCTGTAGGTGTACCTGCCAAAAGAGTCCCCTCTTAGCCTACCATTGACTATGTACAGACCTAGTGTTCGACAGAGCTTCACGAGCTGTACTCCCTTTTTTTCTCACTTTGTCATAGTTGTTTCTGTGGGGGTATGTGGGGAGGGAAAGGTTGTTGCTTCCTGGTAGGTGTTTATCCCCATGACTGTTAATAGTGTCTTGTTCTTCCACTGTTCTAGCATTCAGGACCCCACAGACCAGTATGTTGCCTTGGGCCTGAAAGAGACTAATCTCCCCCTCTAGATGGAGAAACTCTCTTCATTGAAGTAGGGTGACTCTGATGGGGGAATGTATGTGGCACAGAGGAAGACGTTTTTATCTGTTAAGATAGCCTCCTTGTTGATTTTTAACCAGATAAAGAATTCTCCTGTTTTGATCAATTCGATTGAATGAATTAGTTCAGATTTACACCATATTAGCATTCCACCTGAGTCTCTGCCCTGTCTGATTCCTTTTAATTTAGTGGATGGTAGGATTATCTCCCTGTAACCTAGTGGACAGCCAGTGGAAACATCACCTCTGCACCATGTTTCCTGTAGTACTACAATATCAACATCAGCAATTTCTTTCAGGAAGTCTGGGTTTCTGCTCTTTAGCCCAAAAGCAGAGGACTTCAAACCTTGTAAATTCCAACATGCAACGTAAAAAGATTTCATAACTTTTTTTTCTCTTTACCTTCAAAATGAGACAAACACTCACAATCCAACAAGAAGTATTAAAATAGGATTTTTCAATTAACGTCAACTCTTATTATGAAAATGTGATTTGTTTTTAATTTAAGATGGCATTTGTGTCATGCCACTTGGGTGGATGTAGTGTGAGGATGGTGGAGTTCTTGTGCTCATCTTACCATGACCCTCAGCCTATCACATGTGAGCATAGTATACTCAGCATTTGTTTAATGTCACTCATTTCGTTGGTGGGGGCTGGGCCAGTTGCTCCTCTCATAGCCTGTGCGTAGCTCTGCCTGCTGGGCTGTGGCTCCTCCAGGTGTGGGTCTGCGTGGGGGGCAGGGAAGCTTCGTCTGGGTGGGTCTGAAGCTGGGCTGGGGTGGTCTTTGCTGCGCTGGTTGTGGTGGGCATTGAGGTTGGTGGTGCTGTGGTCGTGGCTGGGGGGTCCAGGGTGCTGGTCCGGGGGGTTGTCTCGATGATCTTGGAGGGGTGGAGATTGCTCCGCTGTTCCTGGGCGGAGAGGTTGGGCTGCGGTTTAAAGCAACTTCCTTTAGAGTCTTGGCAAGGATGTGGACTGTCTCCCTGTACAGGTGAACATGGTCTTAGAGATAGTCCAGATCGAGTGTGGTCTTGGTGGGACCGGTTGTATATTGGGTCGCAGGGTCGCAAGGCACAGTCCCGGGAGAGGCTGGCGTTTATTCTTTGGATTGTGGCAGGGTGGAAGTCCTTCCTCTGTAGAAGGGTTGACACCACGATCCTTGAGTTGGGGAAGATTGCGGAGGACTTCTCAAACACTCCCAGTAGTGAAGTCTCCACCCTCTCCTGCTGAGCACGCAGGTCGTTGCTTCTGGTGTGTATGATTATGTGGCTTGGCGACCCAAGCTGGGCCTTATCAAGCAGCTCCATGGCACTCTGCCTTGTTGGGCACCACACCTTTCTCCTTTTGTGTCTAGGGAAAAGTTTCTTCTTCTGAACAAACTTCCCATTTGAGTCCATCAACAGGACGATGTCAGCCAGTGTTTCTTCTGGACTGGAGGGGGGGGGGGGGGCTGCTGGATGTGGCTGGTCTGTGCCAATGCTGCTGTTAGTGGGAGGCTGTTCTGTGGGCTGGGGGGGAGGTGTGCAGCAGGCAGAGCTGGGTGGTTGGGGTGGGCTCCTCTGCTGTGTGAGGGCAGGTCATAGAGTGGTGATCTAGCTGCTCCTGCAGCCTGTCCTCTGTTCTCTTTCTCTCCTGCAGCCTGTCCTCTGTTCTCTTTCTCTCCTGCAGCCTGTCCTCTGTTCTCTTGCTCTCCTGCAGCCTGTCCTCTGTTCTCTTGCTCTCCTGCAGCCTGTCCTCTGTTCTCTTTCTCTCCTGCAGCCTGTCCTCTGTTCTCTTTCTCTCCTGCAGCCTGTCCTCTGTTCTCTTACTCTCCTGCAGCCTGTCCTCTGTTCTCTTACTCTCCTGCAGCCTGTCCTCTGTTCTCTTACTCTCCTGCAGCCTGTCCTCTTCCTCTCCTGCAGCCTGTCCTCTGTTCTCTTTCTCTCCTGCAGCCTGTCCTCTGTTCTCTTTCTCTCCTGCAGCCTGTCCTCTGTTCTCTTTCTCTCCTGCAGCCTGTCCTCTGTTCTCTTTCTCTCCTGCAGCCTGTCCTCTGTTCTCTTTCTCTCCTGCAGCCTGTCCTCTGTTCTCTTTCTCTCCTGCAGCCTGTCCTCTGTTCTCTTTCTCTCCTGCAGCCTGTCCTCTGTTCTCTTCCTCTCCTGCAGCCTGTCCTCTGTTCTCTTCCTCTCCTGCAGCCTGTCCTCTGTTCACTTTCTCTCCTACAGCCTGTCCTCTGTTCTCTTTCTCTCTTGCAGCTCCTCTCTTAGTGAGGTCAGGTCGTTTTTACTGTTCTGCCTGTCTTTTTGGATCTCTCTCACCTTTGTTAGATCAGCCAGCTCTCTCACCTCCTTTGTTAGATCAGCCAGCTCTCTCTTGAGTCCGTCTCTCTCTTGCTGAACCTCTTTCAGCTGTGTTGCAAGGCTGCTGTCCTGCTCTGTCTGCACCTTGTTTAGGAGCTCCTCTACGGTGTGGTTGTCTGGTTGCTGTTTGCTCACACTCTCCCTGAGCAGGACCACCTCCCCCTCCAGTCTGGTGAACTCCTCCCTCATGGCAGCCATGGTGGTGAGGAGGACCTGAGCCTGCTCTGCACTGAGGGGGTTGCTCTCCTCCTGGGGCGTGTCCTCCACTATGGTGGGAAGAGAGGTGCTGGATGTGACTTTTTGGGTGGGGATAGTAGAGGTGAGGGTGGGGCTGGTGGAGTTTGTCTTGTGGGAGGGCATGTCACTGGTGGTGTCCTTCTCTCTCTCCGCTCTCTCCTTAATGGTCTGAAAGTCTGTTTCAAACAGCCTAATGTTACCTTGCACCATGACAGTCCCAGTCTGTTTCAAACAGCCTGATGTTACCTTGCACCATGACAGTCCCAGTCTTGTAGATTGTTATCATGGTGCTGTCAGGGTCGTCTGTCTCTTTGACTTTCAGCTTCCACCCATTACAGATTCCCTCTTTCTTTATGGATGGGTAGTGAGAGCAGACTGCTGAGCGCCATGTATTTGGCTGGTCAGTGAGAAAGATGAGATTACTTACATCACCGTTTTTGTAGAGGTCTGCGAAAAGGGTTTCTGGCCTCCCCTTTAGTAGTTTCTGTTTAAAAGCTTTCCTCGTTGTGTCATTTTTGGCCTCTGGAGGGTAGAGAATGGACTCAGCGCTGAGGGGAAGTGGGGACATGGTGCCTGTGGGCTCTGCAACTACTGCTGCTGTTGCTAGCTAGCTCTAATTTAGTTCAAAAACCAGCAAAAAGAGTGACACATCTTTACACAGAAAAACAGAAGATATGTTAAAAGTTAGTCCATGCTCCTTTTTGGTTTACTCACTCAGTTTGGTCGTATTAACTCCCCTTGCTAGGTTTGTTCTAGCTCGTTTTTTTCTGGCTAGCTTGTTAGTCTGCTGGCTAGGGTTTTGTTGTGTAGCTAGCTAGCTAGAGTCAAAACTTCTTCACCTGAGGCGCACAGTTACTTTATTTTCTATTCCGATTGAATAGTTGTTATTCATCACTTCTTATCTGGAATTCTTTTTCGATTAGTGTTTATCTCATTCTAAAAACAAACAAAAAAATGAAATACATCAGGAGCTCATGTTGAGCATGTCTCTCTCTCTCTCCCTCTATCTACCTCTTCTACTTATCTCTCTCTCTCTTGCTCTCTCCCTCTATCTACCTCTTCTACTTATCTCTCTCTCTCTTGCTCTCTCCCTCTCGTTCCCTCTTCCACTTCTCTCTCTCCCTCTTCAACTTCTCTCTCTCCTTCTCAATCTCTCTTCCACTTCCCTCTCTATCTCCGTCTCGTTCCCTCTTCCACTCCTCTCTCACTCCCTCTTCCACTCCTCTCTCACTCCCTCTTCCACTCCTCTCTCACTCCCTCTTCCACTCCTCTCTCACTCCCTCTTCCACTCCTCTCTCACTCCCTCTTCCACTCCTCTCTCACTCCCTCTTCCACTCCTCTCTCAATCCCTCTTCCAATCCTCTCTCGCTCCCTCTTGCTCCTTCTTCCACTCCTCTCTCCCTCTTGATCCCTCTCTCCCAGTCGCTCCCTCGTCAACTCCTCAATTTTTCCCTATCGCTGCCTCTTCCACTTCTCCCTCGCTCTCTTGCTCCCTCTTCCAATTCTCTCTCTCTCTCCCTCCCTCACTTCTCTCTCTCGCTCCCTCTTCCACTTCTCTCTCTCTCGCTGACCTCTTCCCTCTTCCATTTCTCCCTCTCTCGCTCCGTCTTCCAATTCTATCTCTATCTCCCGCCCACTTCTCTCTCTCCCTCTCGCTCCCTCACGCTCCCACCTTCCACTTCCCTCTCTCGATCCCTCTTCCACTTCTCCCTCTTTCTCGGTCCCTCTTTCACTTCGCTCTCTCTCTCTCTCGCTCTCTCTCCCTCTCGATCCCTCTTCCACTTATCTCTCTCGCTCCGTCTTCCACTTCTCTCTCACTCTTGTGTTCACTCTTCCACCTCTCTCTAGCTCCCTCTACTTCTCTCTCTCTCCTTCTCAATCCCTCTTCCACTTATCTCTCTATCTCCTTCTTGCTCCCTCATCCACTTCTATTTCCTCTCTCACTCCCTCTTTCAATTTCATTCTCTCTCTGTTTCTCTCACCCTCTTCCACTCCCTCTTCCACCTCTCTCTCTCTCCCTCTCACTCCCTCTTCCACCTCTCTCTCTCTCTCCCTCTCCATCTTGCTCCCTCTTCCACTTCTCCCTCTCTCTCCCTCTCACTCCCTTTTCCACTCCTGTCTCTCCCTCTCGCTCCATCATCCACTCCTCTCTTCCTCTCTTCCTTGTTCCCTCTCTCCCTCTCTCCCTCTCTCTCCCTCTTCCTCTTAAACTCCTCTCTCCCTCTCTCTTCCACTCCTTTCTCTCTCCCTCTTCCACTCCTCTCCCTCTCTCTCTCCCTCTGGCGCTCCCTCTTCCACTTCTCTCTCTCGCCGTCTCTCTTTCTCTCTCTCGCTCCCTCTTCCAATTCTCTCTCTCTCTACTTGTCCCTCTTTCACTTTCTCTCTCTCTATATATATATATATCTCTCATTCTTTCTCTATCTCTCTCTATATATATATCTCTCTCTCTCACTATCTATATATCTCTCTCTCTCTCTCTATATATATCTCTCTCTCTCTCTCTCTATCTCTATATCTCTCTCTATATATATATATATATATATATATATATATATATATATATATATATATATATCTCTTGTACGTTTTAAAGTGTCACAGTAATGAAGGCGTAATTCACCATTATTTGGGTCTCTGTGCTTTTGGTTGGATAGTGTTCTAAGTTTTTTCCTTATAATTTTACAACTTGCATCAAACCAGTTGTCATCTGTGGTCTTGTGTGTTTTTTTTTTTAATCAATTACAGTAGTTCTTTGCCGTTTGCCTGAATATATAGTTGATGTTTTTTATTGCTAGATTGATGCCTTCTTTATTGTGAGTGAATGTGGTATCCAGAAAGTTATCTAAGAGTGTTTGGATATTTTGGTTACAGGTTGCTTTCTGGTATTCTTCTGTGCTGTTTTGGGCATCTGGGCATCTGTATGAATTTCTGATGTTGTATAGCTTACTGGGCTGTGAATGGGAATTCCGATTTGTGTTGAACTCCAGTGCTAAACTCCTCAATCCAAAGGTTGATGAGTTTAGACCCTGAATGTTCCACATGCTAACTGATAGTGATTTCATGTTGCAAAAGCTCTCTGGGGGGCCAGAGAGCTTCTCTCTGTAGTAGGTGTCCCCATGTGAGCCTCCTTGTTGACTGGGGGTGTGGGTAAAGGGTTGTCGGTATGGGGGGGGGATTGGGGGTAAAGGTGGGGTTGTTAGTGAGGGGCTGCAGCTTCTCTCTAGGAGTCTCTACAGTCTGCTGTCTGTGCTGCAGCACCCTCTTGATGACAGACAAGTCCTTTGCCATCTCCTCCTTTACCTGCACCAGCTCTCTCCTCATGGTGGTCTTTACCTCCTCAAGCGCTGTGGTAAGGCTCTCTCACAGCTCCTGGACAGTTCTTCAGCTGGGTCCTGCACTGGTTGATCTGGTCCTGTAGAAGCTCTGTGTCTGGGCTGGGGGTGGTGTAGCTGGGGGCCTGCTCCTTCAGCACAGTAGCCCATACTTCTAACAGAGCCAGCCTGTCTCTCAACAGGCTGGTGGCAGTGTGGTCTTGGCTCTGGTGGTTGTAGGCAGGCAGGGGGGAGGATAGTCCTGCTGTTGGGGTGCCTGAGGTGAGTGGAGAGGTCAGGGTGCTCTCCTTGTCTTTTTTGCTTTCCTCTATCTTCCTTGGCGTGGGGAAGTCCTGCACAAAGAGCTGTGTGCAGCCTCACTGCCCTGGACCATGACAGTGCCGTTCTGGTACATGTTTACCGTCAGAAACCTGTTTTCCTGGTCCTTATCGCTGTACTCAAAAATGTGGATTTGCCTTCCCTTGCAGATGCAACAGTCCTGTTTTGTGAGCAGTCGGCAAACAAAGTTTCTGGGTTCTCCCTCAGAATTCTGTGTTTAAAATTGATTCTTCCCTTCTCTGATTTGATTTCTGCTGGGTATTCCAAAACAAGGGGGGGCAGTCTCTGCTGCTGGTGCTGCCTCAGTGGCCATATTGCTATGGTTACCACCAGTAAACAGTTGGAGCTAGACGGTAAGCTAGCTGACAGATTTGAATTTGGCTAGCTACCATGATGAAGATTGGTCTTTTAACTCACTCTCTGCCAATCTTTTCCTCCTGTGTTGATCTTCAGTTGTACAATTTGATTACCTATAAATGTTTTGCTAATTTAATCGTGTCAATCTCGCTCTTAACAACAAAGTTATAACAAGTCAGGAGATGTTTTTCTGCATGACTTCTCTCTACAAATTTTTACTTTCTTTTAATTTTCTTTATAATTATTATTATTAAAAAAATATCTTTCTCTTTTTGTCACAAACCTCTTCGTCAGAAGATATGTTGAAATCGCTGTCGGACAAAGTGGACCAATATGCAGCAGATTGCGTGCTCATCATCATTTATTTTAAATGTGACCACGAGGAAAAACCAATAAACAAAACTCACGACAGGAACAGTGTAGCAGGCTAAACAAAAGCAGTGCTAACATACAACTACCCACAAGTGACAAACAAAACACACACCTACTTATAGGACTCCCAATCAGAGGCAACTAGAAACACCTGCCTCCAATTGAGAGTCCAGCAATCAAATCTGCACATAGAAAACTTAACCTAGAACGTACTCATACTAAAACATACACCACAAAACCCCGGAACACATAAATAACACACCCCTCTTAGCTAAACACAAAAAAAACACCATACAAAACAAACATACCTCTGCCACGCCCTGACCAAATAATACAAATAATCCTCTATACTGGTCAGGACGTGACACTTTTTCTTTCCCTCACTCCCTCTTCCACTTCTACTTCTCTCTCTCTCCCTCTCCATCTTACACTTCTCTCTCTCGCTCCCTCTTCCACTTCTCTCTCTCCTTCTCACTCCCTCTTCCACTTCTCTCTCTCTCCCTCTCGCTCCCTCTTCCACTTCTCTCTCTTTTGCTCCCTTTTCCACTTTTCCACCACCTTTTCCACTCCCTCCCTCCCTCCCTCCTTCACTTCTGTCTCTCTTTCTCGCTCCCTCTTCCACCTCTCTCTCTCTGAATGCTGGGAGTTGTATGAGTGAGTGTGAGTGTTTGGAGTTAGATCGCCTGTTTTTTCCTTCTTTCTTTTCTTGGTGGTTTTCCTTTTTCTCTGCATGATTAAGTTGATTGTTTTTTAAATTTATTTGTTGTGGTAGAATTAATTATATTGTTTTTCTTGACAACATTGCCCTGGCTTTGGCGGGAATGGCGACCCACATGGGGACGCCATCCCTGTCACTTCGGTGCGGCTTTAGGTGTGTTACTGGAGCTTCTGTCACCGTGGAGGAGTTTCTGGTCGCCGTAGGAGAGAAGGTAGGCTATGAGAATGTTGCTTATGCGTCACGGATGAATAAAGCGGTGGTGGTTTTTCTTAAAGAAGAGCGTCTTCTTGATTGTATGGTTGCGCATGGCTTTCTTCTTAAAGGTATGTTTATTCAAGTTACACCGCTTTTTTCTCCGTCAACAAGGGTAACGATTTCGAATGTACCGCCGTTTATTCCCAGTGAGCTATTGGAGCGTGAGCTATTGTGGTTTGGGAAGTTTGCAAGTTCAATTAAGATTATCTTGTTGGGTTGCAAACATCCGTCTTTGAAACAGGTTATGTCATTTCAAACACCCGGCTCTGAAACAGGTTATGCCATTTCAAACACCCGGCTTTGAAACAGGTTATGTCGTTTCAAACACCCGGCTTTGAAACAGGTTATGCCGTTTCAAACACCCGGCTTTGAAACAGGTTATGTCGTTTCAAACACCCGGCTCTGAAACAGGTTATGTTGTTTCAAACACCCGGCTCTGAAACAGGTTATGCTGTTTCAAACACCCGGCTTTGAAACAGGTTATGTCGTTTCAAACACCCGGCTTTGAAACAGGTTATGTCGTTTCAAACACCCGGCTCTGAAACAGGTTATGTCGTTTCAAACACCCGGCTCTGAAACAGGTTATGTCATTTCAAACACCCGGCTCTGAAACAGGTTATGTCGTTTCAAACACCCGGCTCTGAAACAGGTTATGTAATTGCTAAAACCCAGCTCTGATACAGGTTATGTCGTTTCGGCAACAGGTGTTTATGTTTTTGGACTCATCGGAACAGACTTTGGAGTTATCGTTTAAAGTCAAGTATGACAACAGACTGTATATGGCTTATGCTAGAACGGGTAGTCAACGGTGTTTTGAGTGTGGGGATGTTGGCCATAAACAACATGTTTGCCTGAAAAGGGAGAAGGCGGAGGGAGGGGCACAGGTGATCCTCGTAAGGCCTGTGCCCACTGATGTAGGGAGAAGTGGGCCGACAGTGATAGAACAGTCACAAGCACCTGTTGCTGAGGAACAAGTTGTCCGTGTTGAGGGCAGAGAGCTGCAACTTGTACCAGAGGGGAATGTTATGAAGCAGAAAAATATTGTTGTAGGAGGTAAGGATGGATCTGGAGAGCCATTTCCTCAGACTGGGGGGAAGATGCCCAGTACGAGTAATGAGGTACAGGAGGGGGTTCATGTGGAGCTAGTCTCCCAGGTAGTGGAGGAGTTGCCCACTACGAGTAATGGGGTACAGGAGGGGGTTCAGGTGCAGCTAGTCTCCCAGGTAGTGGAGTAGATGCCTGGTACGAGTGATGGGGTGCAAGTGGGGAGTGTTGAGAGGGATGTGGCTGAGGGGAGTCAGGGGTCTGTGGCCTCAGTTGAGGAAGATCAGGAGAAGGATATGGATATCTCTCATGATATGATAGCAGCTGGCGACGACTCAATTTACAATCTAGAGGACGTAAATAGGTTCCTGGATCAGACTTTTGGGAAATCTGTCAAATTGGCAGATTGTTTTGATGTTGATACGTTTGTGAGGTCAGCTGTGATGTTACAGAAAACGGTGGGGTTAGACCAGTTGAGTGAGAATAAGCGTTTTTGCTTGAGGAAATGTGTTACTGCTGTCACGTCAGCAAAAGGTTGTGGGAAACGTGGTATGGTTCAGAGAAAATTAAAACAATGATGATGATCATGCCTCATAGGGTGTTTTGTTCTCTTTGTCTGGTTTCTCTGTGGTTTCTTCTGCCTTTCCTTTCTCTTGTCTATATGAAGGTACTAAGGTTAGGTTCTCTCAATATTAATGGGGGAAGGGACAGGAATAAGAGGGCTTGGGTATTAGAAGTAATAAAACAGAAAAGGCTTAATGTAGTTTTTCAATAGGAGACACATAGTGATGAGGCTAATGAGGTTGACTGGGGTATGTGGTGGGAGGGGCAGCATATACTCAGTCATGGTACTAATTTCAGTGCTGGGGTGGCAATTTTGTTTTCCTCAGGCTTAGGGGTTACTGTGGTATTTACAACAGAGATTGTCAAGGGTCTGGTTTTATTGGTCAGGCAGATGTTATGTATTTTTATTTTTATTTTTTAAATGTTTATGCTCCTAATGAGGGTACAGAGCGTATTACTGTATTTGATAAATAAAGGACACCTTAAGACAGTGTGACCAAGACGGGTGTATGGTTTTAGGGGGGACTGGAACTGTACTGTGGATTTTACTGTTGACCACACTGCTGAAGAACCTCACCTGCGGTCAGCTACTTGCCTGTCTGGTCTATTAACTGAGTTTGAGCTTTCTGATGTGTGGAGAGTAAGGAAGGCAAAAGTTAGGCAGTACACATTGTTAAAAGTTAATGAAGGTGGTGTCAGAGCAACAAGGTTAGACAGGTTGTATGTATCTGATCTCTACTGTAGTAGGGTTGGAAGGTTAGACAGGTTGCATGTATCTGATCACTACTGTAGTAGGGTTGGAAGGTTAGACAGGTTGCATGTATCTGATCACTACTGTAGTAGGGTTGGAAGGTTAGACAGGTTGTATGTATCTGATCTCTACTGTAGTAGGGTTGGAAGGTTAGACAGGTTGCATGTATCTGATCACTACTGTAGTAGGGTTGGAAGGTTAGACAGGTTGTATGTATCTGATCACTACTGTAGTAGGGTTGATATTACTCCTGTGGGTTTCTCTGATCACGATATTGTTGCTGTTGATATTTACTTGTCCTGTCCACGAAGGTCATCACCTTATTGGTACTTTAATGTTAAATTGTTCTGTTGTTTTGGGAAAAATGGAGGGTTACAAAAGGGAATTTTGAGTCCTTGAGACAATGGTGGGAGGTTGGGAAGGCCCAAATACGATTGTTTTGTCATCAGTTTAATGCTCTGTCTCGTATTGAAGTTAGAGACGATCAGGGCCCTTGAACAGGACATCAAATCTATTGAATTGAAGTTGCTCACTCAGAATGACCCCGGACTGGTCATGAACTTACAAGACAAGACACATGAACTGATTTCATTTCTACATGAAAGAGTGAAGGGTGCCTTGATTAGGTCTGGCTTTGCTACCCTCAAGAATGGATGCTCCTAGCGCTTTTTTTAAACCACTTGGGCAGTCGACATTGCAATGTAAACAGATGGTCTGCCTTCATCTCCCTGATGGGAAGGTGACCACGGATGACAGTGAAATGCGCCAACATGCCGTGGATTTTTACTCTGCCCTCTAAAAGGCGGAGGATTGTGATTCTCTGTGTACTGAACAGTTGTTACATGGACTTCCTCAATTGGGCCCTGAGCAAAGAGTTGCTTTGGACTCTGACATTACTCTGCAGGAGCTGTCCACAGCAGTTATGCAGCTCTCATCAGGCAGAGCCCCTGGCATCGATGGTTTACCATCTGAGTTCTATAAGCAGTTTTGGGGGTCTGTTGGGGAGGATTTCTATGAAGTGGTGTGTGTGAATCTTTTCATGAGGGTTCTCTTCCTGTTTCCTGTCAACGTGCTGTGCTTTCATTGTTACCAAAAAAGGGGGATTTGGCTCTTCTAAGAAATTGGCGACCTGTTGCTTTGCTGTGTGCAGAATATAAAATTGTACCTAAATGTCTCTCAAACAGGTTGAAAGAGTATCTGGGGCTGTTGGTCCACAAGGACCAGTCTGACTGTGTATCTGACCTCTCTATAGTTGATAACTTGTGTCTAATAAGAGATGTTTTAGACATTTGTAAACTGTCTGATGTAAATCTGGGTTTACTTTCTTTGGATCAGGAGAAGGCCTTTGACCGTGTGGACCACCAGTACTTGTTCAAAACAATGAAAGCCTTTAGGTTTGGGGATGTTTTTTGTCTTGGATGACTTTACTGTATGCTGGGGCCCCATGTACGGTGAAGGTGGGGGGTGGTTTAAGTTGCCCCATCCCCATCCAAAGGGGTATCAGGCAGGGATGCTCAATTTCAGGGCAGTTATATTGCCTGGCAATTGAACCAATGCGTTGTTTTTTAAGAGCGAGGCTTACTGGTTTCTCTGTGCCAGGGGTAATGAAGGGTCCCACGATAGCACTGTCTGCGTATTCAGATGACGTGACAGTTTTTATTACAGGGGGTGAAGATGTTTAGGTTCTCTGAAACGCTTTAAAGGTGTATGACGGGGCCTCCTCAGCTAGAGTCAATTGGGAAAAGAGCAAATCACTGTGGGCAGGTCAGCTTCAGACTAGGTCCACTCCACGGTTACCAGGGGGGCTTCAGTGGGGCAGAGATGGGATGACGACTTAGGTTTTTTTTTTAGGCTCCGATGTCTTTCAGAAAAAGAACTGGGAGGGTGTAGTAGAGAAAGTGTGTGCCGGATTGTCAAGGTGGAAATGGGTGCTACCCATTTCCACCAGCTGTCTTATAGAGGAAGGGTGCTGGTTGCCAATAATATAGCTGCCTCTACCCTATGGCACAGACTAATGATTTTACAGCCACCGGTGGGGTCTGATACAAGATCTCCAGAGGACACTTGTCAATGTATGTTGGTCTGGACAACATTGGATTAAAGCTGTGGTCCTGTACCTGTCACTGCATGAGGGTGGGCAAGGTCTGGTGGACATTTCTTCCAGGATCATGGCTTTCCGGTGAAAAGTAGCCCAGAGACTGTTGTACTGTGACAGTTCTAGCTGGGTGGATACAGCCTATACATTGATGAGCTGTTTGGGCATAGACAAGCATATTTTCCTCTTAAAGCTAGAGGGGGGTGATTTGTCTGGCTTGACTCCATTTTATGAGTCTGTTATGCAGGCTTGGAGAGTTTTTGTCAAGTCCCGTAAGGCCGGCACGCCACCAGGGATGAGGCTTTTTGAATAGCCTTTTTTTTTTTAACACTGCCATCCAGTCCCATGCTATGGGTTCAGCCAGCCTACATTCATGCCTGTTAGGTGTGGGGTGTACTAAGCTGGGTCATCTGATGCGGAGTAGGAGCAGATCGTTGGAGGAGCTGGGAGAAAGAGCAGGGATCCGATCATCTCGCCTACTGAGGAAGGTCGCAGCTGAGGTCTGTAATTCCTTGCCAATACTTCATCTGCAGTATGTGACTGACACTTCCAATTCTGATCGGTGGACAGAGGGTTTGGATGATGTGTTCCCTGCGCTGAATGTTAGTGCTGCGGCGGGGGCATTCGAGGAGGACGTGGGGATGCTGCTTTCCTTCCATACCCCGGAGCTGGGGGAGTTCAAGGCCGTGGGAAAGAAGGCCATGTACAAAATCTGTGTCAAAATGTCCCGGGCTTCTTCCCTGGAAGCGTTAAAATCGACGATGTGGGCAGGTGTTTTTGGTCCAGGTGCCTCCCCAAAAGGCTGTTGGCGGTCTTTATACAAACTGCCTATTGAAAGAGGACAGCTGACCTCCAATGGAGGATAATACATGGAGCTATAGCCACCAATATACATCTGGTACACCTGGAACCTACTGTTGGGGAAGGGTGTCCATTCTGTGCTAAGTCTGAAACTCTGGCAAATCTGTTCTTCCAGTGTCCCAGGTTGGTCTGGATGATTGACCTGATCACTAACTGGTTTTCAGCTCTGGGAGAGGTTTTCTCTTCCCAACTGTTTATATTTGGGATAAAGTATAGGTTTAGTCGAAGGGGTGTAGTTATTTAGCTTAATTTTGTGTTAGGGGCAGCTAAATTAGCAATATGGAAGACACGAAAGAACAGTATTCGGGGACAGGGGTCTGTGGAGGTGGTGGGAATGCTGGAGGGGATGTTGGCAGTTTGCCTATTACAAAATGGTTAACAATATTGATCTGTTTATGAGTATATGGGGTATTCAGAGGCTGGTGTGTTTAGTTACAGTGGAGGAAGATTTGGTGTTGTGTTTTTAATTGATGTGTAACTATGGTTTTGTATGAGTGTTTATCGTGTTGTGGGTTCCCAGACTCAATAAAGGTTATTTAAAACTCAAACTCTCTCTCCCTCTCCCTCTCTCCATCTTACACTTCTCTCTCACACTTCTCTCTCTTTTTCTTTCTCTCTCTCTCTCTCTCTCTCTCTCGCTCTCTCTCGCTCTCTCTCTCTCTCGCTCCCTCTCTCTCTCTCGCTCCCTCTCTCTCTCTACCACCTTTCTCTTTCTGTCTCTCGCTCCCTCTTCCACTTCTCTCTCTCTCACTCCCTTTTCCACTTCTTTCTCTATCTCCATCTCGCTCCCTCTTCAACATCTCTTTCTCTCTCTCTCTATTTCTCTCTCTCGCTCCCTCTTACACTCCTCTCTCTCTCTCTCTCTCTCTCTCTATTTCTCTCTCTCCCTCTTCCACTCCTCTATCTCTCTCTCTTGCTCCCTTTTCCAATTCTCTCTTTCTCTCCCACTCGCTCCCTCTTTCACTTCTCTCTATCTCACTTCCTCTCGCTCCCTCTTCTACTTCTTTCTCTCTCCCTCTCACCCACTCTTCCACTTCTCTCTCTCTCTCTATTTCTCTTTCTCACTCCCTCTTCCACTTCTCTCTCTTGCTCCCTCTTCCACTTCTCTCTCTCCCCCTCTCGCTCCCTCTTCCACTTCTCTCTCTCCCTCTCGCTCCCTCTTCCACTTCTCTCTCTCTCCCTCTCGCTCCCTCTTCCACTTCTCTCTCTCTCCCTCTCGCTCCCTCTTCCACTTCTCTCGCTCCCTCTTCCACTTCTCTCTCTCGCTCCCTCTTCCACTTCTCTCTCTCCCTCTCTCCCCCTCTTCCACTTCTCTCTCTTCACTACCTGTACCCAGGAGCTGCATTTATACATTCCACATCCAGAATGAACAAATCTGTGGTTGTGTTCATGAAAAGAGTACATTTGGTTGGTAGGCTGATTGCTAGTGGAATATGTGTAAATGATGTGTTGGTGCTGATTTCTCCTCTTCCGACTCCTTCGACCAGGGTGGTAGTTGCAAATCTGCCTCCGTTTATTACGGATGACCAAATCAGGAAAGAGCTGAGTCGTTTTGGTAAGTTTGCTAGCAGTGTTCGTGTACTGTCGGCAGGTTTTCAGGCAGATGCCATTAAGCATGTTGTTTCGTTCCAGAGGCAAGTGTTCATGTTTCTGAATAACAATGATCAACAGTTAAAATGTGCATTTTAAAGTGAGGCATGGGGAGGGGCTCTATGCAGGGTTTGCCAGCACAGAGTCTACAGTGCTTTGAGTGTGAGAATTTGGGGCATAAAGGTTGTAGACATGGTGAGGGTACAAGCGCCAGTGGGGGACATTGAGGTCAACGTGCAGGGGGCCATGAGATGCAGGCAACAGAGGCTGGGCCTAGTCATGCTACAGATGGTGGTGTAGATGAGGCTGGGTCTAGTCATGCTACAGATGGTGGTGTAGATGAGGCTGGGTCTAGTCATGCTATAGATGGTGGTGTAGATGAGGCTGGGCCTAGTCATGCTACAGATGGTGGTGTAGATGAGGCTGGGCCTAGTCATGCTACAGATGGTGGTGTAGATGAGGCTGGGCCTAGTCATGCTACAGATGGTGGTGTAGATGAGGCTGGGCCTAGTCATGCTACAGATGGTGGTGTAGATGAGGCTGGGTCTAGTCATGCTACAGATAGTGGTGTAGATGAGGCTGGGTCTAGTCATGCTACAGATGGTGGTGTAGATGAGGCTGGGTCTAGTCATGCTACAGATGGTGGTGTAGATGAGGCTGGGTCTAGTCATGCTACAGATAGTGGTGTAGATGAGGCTGGGTCTAGTCATGCTACAGATGGTGGTGTAGATGAGGCTGGGTCTAGTCATGCTACAGATGGTGGTGTAGATGAGGCTGGGTCTAGTCATGCTACAGATAGTGGTGTAGATGAGATTGGGTCTAGTCATGCTACAGATGGTGGTGTAGATGAGGCTGGGTCTAGTCATGCTACAGATAGTGGTGTAGATGAGACTGGGTCTAGTCATGCTACAGATGGTGGTGTAGATGAGGCTGGGTCTAGTCATGCTAGAAATGATGGTGATGATGAGGCTGGGTTTAGTCATGTTATGGATGGTGGTGTAGCTGGGACTGGGTCTAGTCATGTCATGGATGGTGGTGTAGCTGAGACTGGATCAAGTCATGTCATGGATGGGGGTGGTGATGAGGCTGGGCCTAGTCAGGTTATGCTGACTAGGCAATGGACTAGGGGCGTTGGAGGAGGGTGTCAAGCAGAAGAGGAAAGAGGGGGAGAAGAAAGGAGGTGGGAGGGGAGAGGCTGGTGTGGTCAAAGGCACTAAGGAACCTTTGCCTGGTGCTCGTGGGGAGGCCCCAACTAGAGAGAAAGGACAGGTGGTCAGGATGGGTGATGGAGATGATGAGGAGGAGGAGGAGGAAGGTGAGTCTGATGAAGAGGACAATGAGGAGGCTTTCTTTTCAGACTCCTCCTCAATGGGACCAGAGCTGACAGACAGACAGGCAGAGGGGTCAAAGTACACGGTGAGGAAACTGTCAAGGTTCCTGAATTAGACTGAAGGGAAAATGGTTCATCTTGAAGCTTTTTTTGCGATCCGGGAAAGTGGGTCACATCAGTGCGTAAGATGCTGTTTAGATGAATCTTTTTTTTTCTGGCACTGGGGCTTTTTGAGCTTTGCTATCGGTCTCTTTCTTTGCTGGCTTTTCTCCCACTTCTTATGGAGACTCTTCAGGTAGGCTCGCTTATTATAAATGGCGCCAGAAATGCGGGAAAGAGGAGTGTATTGGATGAATATGTAAAACTAAAAAATGTACAGGTGTTGTTTCTGCAGGAGACGCATAGTGATGTGGTGAATGAAGTCAGTTGGGGGCTCTGTTAGTGCAGGGGTGGCAGTCCTTTTTGCACTGGGTCTGGCCGTAAACATTTTCTCCTCAAAGGAGGTGTGTAGGGGTAGACTGCTTGTAGTAAAAAGAGAAATTAACAACAGGGGTTTTGTCTTTATAAATGTGTATGTGCCTAACACATGGAGAGAGAGGGGATGTCTGTTTGGGTGTCTTAGACAGGAACTCTCACAGGTAGCACCTGAGACGTTGGTGGTCGCCCCTTTAATTCAATTTTCGCCTAAAATGACATACCCAAATCTAACTGCCTGTAGCTCAGGACCTGAGACGAGGATATGCATATTCCTGATACAATTTGAAAGGAAACTCTTTGAAGTTTGTGGAAATGTGAAATTAATGTTGGAGAATATAATACATTAGATCTGGTAAAAGATAATACAAAGAAAAAAACATTTGTTTTTTGGATTGTTTTTGGACCATCATCTTTGAAATGCAAGAGAAAGGCTGTAATGTAGTATCCCAGCCCAGGCGCAATTTAGATTTTGGCCACTAGATGGCAGCAGTGCATGTGCAAAGTTTTAGTCTGATGCAATGAACCATTGCATTTCTGTTCAAAATGTTGTATCAAGACTGCCCAAATGTGCCTAATTTGTTTATTAATAGCTTTTCAAGTTCATAACTGTGCACTCTCCTCAAACAATAGCATGGTATTCTTCTGTAATAGCTACTGTAAATTGGACAGTGCAGTTTAGATTAACAAGAATTTAAGATTTCTGCCAATATCAGATTGGGAAATGTTCTTGTTACTTATAACCTCATGCTAATCTCATTAGCCTACGTTAGCTCAACCGTCCCACAGGGGACCCACCGATCCTGAGGAGGTTTTAAGGGACATCTTTAAGCAGTTTGACCTTGTGAATGTTTGGAGAACTAGACATCCCAACACAAGACAGTGTACATGGGTGAAGGTCTTTTGAGTTAGGGTGAGTGCAGCCTAGATCAGTTTTACATGTCCAGGAATCAGAGCAATAGGCTGTTGGGCGCTACCATTCTCCCGGTGGGTTTTTCGCATCACCACATAACCATGGCTCGGCTGTCTATTTCACCAGGGCCTCGGCAGGCATCCTCTTTTTAAGTGTAATGTAAAGCTCTTACAAGATAACACTTTTTGCTCAGGCTTCCAGACTGTTTGTGAAAGGTGGGGGCAGCGAATAGAGTATTAGTCTCTGAGTCAATGGCAGGATGTGGGGAAAGTCCAAATTCAGCTTTTCTGTCAACAGCATACAGCTCTCTCATCTTCAGGGGCTGGGAGAGTATTTTGGGAACTCAAGCGTAGTATCAGTGAAGTGTAGGTAGAGCTGGTTGGGCAAGGCAATATAGGCCTCCAGGCTAATTTAGCTGAATTATGTAGGGACCTGGGCAGTTTTTTCCAGGTTAAAGCAAAGGGAGCACTTGTAAGAGCTAGGTTCTCCATGCACATGGAGATGGATGCTCCCAGCGCCTTCTTTTTTGGTTTGGAAAGACAGAGCGGTGATAGGGTATGTATTGTCTGTGGCTGTCGGATGGGCAGGTGACCTCTGTGGTGGGGGAGATGCGGGAGAGGACTATGGAGTTGTATAGGGCAGAACTGTGTGATCCTATGTTTGCTCAAGTTTTGTTTGCAGAACTCCCTAAGCTCTCTCTGGTACAGAGGGATGAAATGTACATTCCCCTGTTGTTCCATGAACTGACAGAGGCCGTAACCCAGATGTCCCCCGGCCGTGCACCGAGGGTCAATGGACTCCCAGGGGAGTTTTATTAAAACTTCTGGGGAATAATTGAACTGGACTTCTTTTGCGTGTTGTGTGAAGGCGTCGGGGTAGGTGTCACGCCCTTGGTTCTCTATGGTGCCCTTGGTTCTCCTTGGTTCTCCACAGAGCCCTTGGTTCTCTATGGTGTAGTAGGTCAGGGCGTGACTAGGGGGTGTTCTAGCTCAATATTTCTATGTTGGTGTTTTGTATGGTTCCCAATTAGAGGCAGCTGGTAATCGTTGTGGAACTCACCAAACGCTACGCCTTGGTCCGTCTCTTACAACAACCGTGACAGAATATCCCACCAAAAGAGGACCAAGCAGCATGTGCACGAGGTAAAGGAGTTTTGGACATGGGAGGAAGTCATGGGAGGACACGAGACCCTTCCTCGGCGGGAGTCACAAAGGAGCATGGAAGGACAGCGATGATGCCGGGGACCGCGGCCACAGAAACCCCAAGATTCTTTTGGGGGGGGGGGGCACATGGAGCTGGCGGCTGAGCAGAGGGAAGAGCCAGAGACCGTCAGGGAGGCGATAGAGAAGTGGTCGGTTGACCAAAGGAGAGAGCCAGAGCCCGCCTGGGAGTCGATGGAGCAATGTGAGGAGGGATATCGGAGAATGATGTTGGCGAGGAGTAGGCTGCAGTGCAGGCGTGCTGAAGGGCGTGTCATCAGTCCGGTGCCATCTGTGCCGGCTCCACGCACCAGGCCACCATTGCGCCTTCCCAGCCCTGTATGTCCTGTGCCGGTTCCTCGCACTCGCCCTGAAGAGCGGGTCATCAGTCCGGTGCCATCTGTGCCAGCTCTCCGCACTCGTCCTGAAGAGCCAGAGACCGTCAGGGAGGCGATGGAGAAGTTGGGAGCGAGAGAGACATGAGAGAGATGTTGTGCAGGTGTGTTCTGCATAGCATTTGACCTGAAGATCCTGTCAGCAGTCTGGTGAGTCCTGTGCCAGCTCCCCGCACCCTCCCTGAAGTGCGTGTCACCAGTCCGATACCACCTGTGCCGGCTCCACACACCAGGCCTCCAGTGCACCTCCCCGGTCCGGTACGTCCTATGCCAGCTCCTCGCACTCGCCCTGAAGTGCGTGTCAACAGTCCGGTGCCACCTGTACCGGCTGCACGCACTAGGCCTCCAGTGCGCCTCTCCGGCCCAGAGCTTCCAGTGACGGTCAACGGCCCGGAGCTTCCAGTGACGGTCAACGGCCCGGAGCTTCCAGTGACAGTCAACGGCCCGGAGCTTCCAGTGACGGTCCATGGCCCGGAGCTTCCTGTGCCGGTGCCATGGCCGGAGCCTGCCTCTGCGCCGGTGCCCAGTCCAGGCACGACATCCAGTTCCGCTCCAAGGCCGGAGCCTTCCTCTGCGCCAGTGCCCAGTCCAGGCACGGCGTCCAGTCCCGCTCCATGGCAGGAGCCTTCCTCTGCGCCGGTGCCCAGTCCAGGCACGGCGTCCAGTCCCGCTCCAAGGCCGGAGCCTTCCTCGGCGCCGGTGCCCAGTTCAGGCACGGCATCCAACCCAGCTCCATGGCCGGAGCCCTCCTCTGCGCCGGTGCCCAGACCAGGCACGGCACCCAGTACCGCTCCAAGCCGGAGCCTTCCTCTGCACCGATGCCCAGTCCAGGCACGGCATTCAGCCCAGCGCCATGGCCGGATCCGGGGTCGGAGTGGGGGCGGTGACCCGCACCGGAGCCGCCACCGACACTAGTCACCCCCACCCTCTCTGGCCCAGAGCTTCCAGTGACGGTCAACGGCCTGGAGCTTCCAGTGACGGTCAACGGCCCGGAGCTTCCAGTGACGGTCAATGGCCCGGAGCTTCCTGTGCCGGTGCCATGGCCGGAGCCTTCTTCTGCGCCGGTGCCCAGTCCAGGCACGGCGTCCAGTCCCGCTCCATGGCAGGAGCCTTCCTCTGCGCCGGTGCCCAGTCCAGGCACGGCGTCCAGTCACGCTCCAAGGCCGGAGCCTTCCTCTGCGCCCAGTCCAGTGCCCAGTCCAGGCGCCATGGCCGGATCCGGGGTCGGGGTGGGGGCGGCGACCCGCACCGGAGCCGCCACCAACACTAGTCACCCCCCCTACCCTCCCCATTTGGTTTCAGGTTTTGCGGCCGGAGTCCGCACCTTTGGGGGGGGTACTGTCATTCCCTGACCATAGAAAGCCATTGGTTCTCTATGGTGTAGTAGGTCAGGGCGTGACTAGGGGGTGTTCTAGTTCAATATTTCTATGTTGGTGTTTTGTATGGTTCCCAATTAGAGGCAGCTGGTAATCGTTGCCTCTAATTGGGGATCATATTTAGGTAGCCATTTTTCCCACCTGTGTTTGTGGGATATTGTTTGTGTTGGTGCTTGTGTCACCACGTAGTCACGTTATGTTGCTTGTTTATTGTTTTGGTTAAAGAAGTTTCACTTTAAATAAATATGTGAAACTCAACAAACGCTGCGCCTTGGTCCATCTCTTACAACAACCGTGACAGTAGGAGAGTTGCCAATGAGCTGCCGTCGGGCGGCTCTGACTCTCCTGCCCAAAAAAATGGGTCTTGTGTGAACTGGAGGACTGTGGCATTGCTCTGTGCGGATTACAAAATAATTTGCCAAGGTCCTCACGAAAAGACTGAAGTCCCACCTGGACTCTAAAGTACACAAGAACCAGACATATTGCGTACCGGGACGCTCAATCACGGACAACTTAATTAGGGCTATGTTGGACTTGTCGAGAGTTTCTAATGTGAACTTTGGACTGGTCTCTTTAGACCAAGAGAAGGCTTTTGATAGAGTGGACCATGAGTACATGTAATGTGATGTCTGTGTTTTGGTTTGGGAAAGTTTTTTGCCTTGTGTGAAGATGTTGTTTGCTGGGGCGTCATGTATGGTCAAGGTGCTGGGGGGCTCAGTAAGCCAGTCTGGGTGAGGTGGGGCAGTAGACAAGGATGCCCTCTATCAGGGCAGTTATATTCACTAGCCATTGAGACTTTTTGGGGCGTCCTACACAGGAGACTGCAGGGAGTGTGCTGGACAGTCATGGATGTGTTGACAGGCATAGCAGTGTCGGTGTATGCAGATTACATTTCTGTGATGGGCAGGATATGCAGGCACTAGAGACTAGTCTGAAGGTGTACGAGGAAGCTTTGTCAGCTAAGTTGAACTGGGGTACGACAAAGCTCTGTTATGTGGGACATGGAGGGCTAGGGCCTCCCCTCTGCTTCCAGGGGGTTTGCATTGGGGTTGTGAAGGGCTTAACATTTTGGGGGTGTACCTGGGCTCGGAGAGGTGGGTCAGGAAGAACTGGGATGGGCTGTCACAGGCAGTGGTGTCAAGACTGGCCAGGTGGGTGTGGCTCTTGTCCCAAGTGTCATATATAGGGAGGGTGCTGATAATCAACAACCTGGCAACATCCTCTCTGTGGCATAAACTGTCTGTCCCCAAACCCTCCCCTGCTAGCAGACCTGATTTCTGGTCGGGCTATCACTGGCTGAGGATGGCAGTGTTGTACATGTCTGTCCACGAAGGAGGACAATGCCAAGTGGAACTGGAGAGCAGGGTGGCTGCATTCCGACTAAATGTGGCGCAGAGACTGCTGTACCATACAGATGTCGGCTGAAAGGAACCAGCATGCGTGCTGCTGAGGAGAGCTTGCAAATTAGGGTTGGACAGGCAGCTGTTCCTCTTGAGGCTGGAGAGGCTGAGTACATCAGGTCTCTCTGATTTTTACTCTGCAGTGCTGAGGGCCTGGCAGCTGCTAAGGCCCACACAAGAAGAAGGTGTGGAGCCTGGGCTGTGGGTGTGGGAGGAGCCTATCTTCCACAATCCAGCCATCCTTTTGAGATCGGTTCAATCGGCCACCCTGCAGAAGCGACTGATGGCAGCGGGTTTACTAAGGCTGGGTGACCTGTGGCTGCTGGGGGAGGAGGGGTGGAAAAACCCCGGAAGTTCTGGCACAACAAACAGGACTAACATCTCTTAGGCTCCTGGAGAGATTCCTGGAGGAGGTCCAGGAGACACTGTCTGAGCCGGTAAGGGGGGTGTTTGAGAGGCCAAATGGGGAGGGGCCAAAAATGTTTCCGCCATTGCAGGTGACGGCAGAGACTGGGCACTGGCAAGTGGGTCTGGAGGACTTGTTAGATTTTAACACTCCGAGCCTGGGGGAGTTTGAAGGGGTGGGAGGTAAAGCCCTCTACAACCTCCGCATTAAGGTGAGGAACATTAGGAGCCTAACAGGAGTGAAGGCACATCAGTGGCAGGGGGTATGTGGATTTTAGATGGAGGAGGCTCTACAAACTCCCAGTACCAAAGAGGTCAGGGGACCTCCAGTGGAGGGAGCCCTGGCCACTAATAGCTGGTTGGTACGGGTCGACCCGGGAGTCGGACATGGGTGTCCTTTCTGTGTCATGAATGAAACTGTGCATCATGTGTTTTTTTGCTGTGTGCGCCAGGTTAATGCCATTAATGTCTCTCTTGGAATGTCTATGAGAGAGGTTGGGGGTGGAGTTTATTGTTGGGATGTTTATAATGGGGTACAGGTATTCGAATAAGGAACAGGCCAAATGTGTGTTGTTGAATTTTCTGTTTGCTCAGGCAAAGTTGGCTATTTGGCTAACAAGGAGGAACAGGGTCAAAGGTGGGGGGATACCAGACCCTTTACTATTATTTAATGGGATGCGCGCCTTAGGGTGGAATTCAAGTTCTATAAAATGATAAAAAGTGTGGAGATGTTTCAGGAGATATGGTGTGGGGAGGCCGTCTGTATAGCTGGGAAAGGTGGGTTGGATATGCGGTTGTAGAAGTGGTGAGGTTTTGGTTATTGTGATGTGTGATGTTGTTTTGTATCGTGGGGTAGAGAGCGAGGTGAGTATGCAGCTGTCACGTCCTGGCCAGTATATAAGGTTAATTGTTTGTAGTTTGGTCAGGGCGTGACAGAGGGTATTTGTTTTATGTGGTTCAGGGTGGTGTGTTTGTTCAAAGGGGGGTTTGATTTAGTATTTCCAGGGTTTTGGTTTATAGTCTATGTTTATGTATTTCTATGTCTAATCTGGTGAGTGTGTTTCTATGTTGGTTAATTGGTGTTGGGACTCTCAGTTGAAGGCAGGTGTTGTCTATCTGCCTTTGATTGAGAGTCCCATATATAAGGGTGTGTTTGTGATTTGTGGGTGATTGTTCTGTGTTCAGCCCTAGGCTTTACCAGACTGTTTGTTGTTCGTTCGCGTTCGCGTTCGTGTTTTGTTTGTTTTGGAGTGTTCATTTTTTTGTAGTTAATAAAAGTAGAAATGAGCATACACGTACCTGCTGCATTTTGGTCCTCATTCACCGACGACAACCGTGACAGAATCACCCACCACCAAAGGACCAAGCAGCAGAGGAAGGAGCAGACGGCGTTCGAGCTGGACTGGCGGGAGAAGTGGACTTGGGAGGAAATTCTGGACGGGGCCGGACCTTGGCATCAGGCTGGGGATTATCAGCGCCCGCAGTGGGAAATAGAAGCAGCCAAGGCAGAGAGGCGGTGGTACGAGGCCAGAGACGCGCTGAGGGAGAAGCACGAGAGGCACCCCCAATAAATTTTTTGGGGGGGGCACACGGGTAGTTTGGCTAGGCGAGGGAAGAGCCGGAAGCCAGCTACCCGTGGTTATATGGAGGAGCGTATGAGGTGGGGAGCGCCATGTTTCGCTGAGAAGCACAATATCTCACCCATACGCACGCACAGTCCGGTGCGAGTTATTCCAGCCCCTCGCAGGTGCCGTGCTAGAGCGGGCATCCAGCCTGGTAGGAGGATGCCTGCGCAGCGCATCTGGTCGCCGGTACGCCTCCGAGGACCAGGCTACCCAACTCCCGCTCTACGCACGGCTACCATCAAGCCCCTGCACAGCCCAGTCTGCCCTGTACGAGCACTCCGCTCGTGCAGGGCTACTAGTTCCATCGAGCCAAGGCGGGTTGTGCAGGAGGTAAGATCTAGACCGGCTGTGCGCCTCCATAGCCCTGGGTTTCCAGCTCCTGTCTCTCGTGCGGACCCGGAAGTTCGTCCACCCAGTCCGACTCGTCCTGTTCCCGCTCCCTGCACTAAATGGCAAGTGCGTAAACCCAGCCTCGCCAGTCAACAGTCGTCGGAGCTGCCCGCCAGTCAACAGTCGTCGGAGCTGCCCGCCAGTCAACAGTCGTCGGAGCTGCCCGCCAGTCAACAGTCGTCGGAGCTGCCCGCCAGTCAACAGTCGTCGGAGCTGCCCGCCAGTCAACAGTCGTCGGAGCTGCCCGCCAGTCAACAGTCGTCGGAGCTCGTCGGAGCTGCCCGCCAGTCAACAGTCGCCGGAGTGGTCAGACTGCGCTGAACTGCCGGAGTGGCCAGACTGCGCTGAACTGCCGGAGTGGCCAGACTGCGCTGAACTGCCGGAGTGGCCAGACTGCGCTGAACTGCCGGAGTGGCCAGACTGCGCTGAACTGCCGGAGCGGCCAGACTGCGCTGAACTGCCGGAGCGGCCAGACTGCGCTGAACTGCCGGAGCGGCCAGACTGCGCTGAACTGCCGGAGCGGCCAGACTGCGCTGAACTGCCGGAGCGGCCAGACTGCGCTGAACTGCCGGAGCGGCCAGACTGCGCTGAACTGCCGGAGCGGCCAGACTGCCCTGACCTGCCGGAGCGGCCAGACTGCCCTGACCTGCCGGAGCGGCCAGACTGCCCTGACCTGCCGGAGCGGCCAGACTGCCCTGACCTGCCGGAGCGGCCAGACTGCCCTGACCTGCCGGAGCGGCCAGACTGCCCTGACCTGCCGGAGCGGCCAGACTGCCCTGCCCTGCCGGAGCGGCCAGACTGCCCTGACCTGCCGGAGTGGCCAGACTGCCCTGACCTGCCGGAGTGGCCAGACTGCCCTGACCTGCCGGAGTGGCCAGACTGCGCTGAACTGCCGGAGTGGCCAGACTGCCCTGAACTGCCGGAGTGGCCAGACTGCCCAGACTGCCCAGACTGCCCAGACTGCCCCGAACTGCCAGACTGCCCAGACTGCCTGGAACGGCCAGAACCTGAGCCGCCTCCAATATAGGTGGGTTGGGGAGGGGGGGTGTAGCACAGTGCCGTCGTTGACGGCAGCCACCCTCCCTTCCCTCCCTTTAGTAAGGGGGAATTTTTCTTTTGGGTATTGTTTGGGGGTATTTATTTTTTTTAAATTTTATTTTATTTTTTAAGGTGCTTCTGGGGTAGCACCTTTAAGGGGGGGGTACTGTCACGTCCTGGCCAGTATATAAGGTTAATTGTTTGTAGTTTGGTCAGGGCGTGACAGAGGGTATTTGTTTTATGTGGTTCAGGGTGGTGTGTTTGTTCAAAGGGGGGTTTGATTTAGTATTTCCAGGGTTTTGGTTTATAGTCTATGTTTATGTATTTCTATGTCTAATCTGGTGAGTGTGTTTCTATGTTGGTTAATTGGTGTTGGGACTCTCAGTTGAAGGCAGGTGTTGTCTATCTGCCTTTGATTGAGAGTCCCATATATAAGGGTGTGTTTGTGATTTGTGGGTGATTGTTCTGTGTTCAGCCCTAGGCTTTACCAGACTGTTTGTTGTTCGTTCGCTTTCGTGTTTTGTTTGTTTTGGAGTGTTCATTTTTTTGTAGTTAATAAAAGTAGAAATGAGCATACACGTACCTGCTGCATTTTGGTCCTCATTCACCGACGACAACCGTGACAGCAGCACAGAGGATATTTGTTTTTTAAAGGGGGTGGTGAGGTTTTAATGAAATGAGGATGTATCATTAAAGAAAGACAAAAAGTAAACAAAAAAACTCTCTCTCTCTCTTTCTCCTCCTGGGAGATGAATCAGTGAGCTGGGCTAGGCTGTCCTAATCAGACCGATTACCAGGAGAATATCAGCCCATATGTCTTGCCCCAACCACGGCCCTACCTCTGTTCCCCACTCCTCCCTTTGTCTGTCCTGCCAGCCAGACACTCTTTCTCCCTCTCTCGATATAGCTCTTCTAATAAACCTTGGCCAGAGACAGGGATAAATGGGAGGGGGAGATTGATAGGAAGAGAGAGAGGAAGATACGTAGCACTCATATGATTTCGAATATGGGTAGGGGTATATATAGATATTGAATGCAATCATAGTTATAGTACACTAATTACCTATACTGTATATCCTATTGTGTACATATAAGACTATTACTACGCATACTGCCTATTCTATTAGTTGTTCTAATTTTAATTTGACTCTTTATTATTGATATTGATTATTGTACTGCAACGTTGAGGGAGCTAGCACACAAGCATTTCGCTGCATCTTTGATACCTGCTGTAAACTGTGTCCACAATGACTACAATTTGATTCAATTTGTAAGGCAGAGATGGAGAAGGAAGGGAGAGGGAGAAAGAGAGAGGGAGAGATTCAGTGTGAGTTGAGAGACAGAAGCCGTGGTTCCACCTTACATTATTAACTTGGTTGTCGTCATCCGATCAAGATGATCCGATCACTATCTGATCTAGATTTGTTGCATCTACACATGGTAATAAAATGTGTCTCTTATCTAGCCACTTTGTCTGTATTGTGATCGGATTCCCTGGTCCGTCCATGTATGCAAATTAATCCAACCTGCCTTGGACCTCCCGTTGTGACACAAGCTGTATAAATCGACAGAAAACAGCACACTTTTATTGTCAATAGTTTCATACTCTCATCATTACAGTCTACTTCTGTTATCCATTTCATTGAAATTACATGGAGACAATGTTGAGTCAAACAGTGTGGTTGAGAAAGGGAATGATAAGCTATAAAAATAATAAAGAAAGTTGCACACTCCATGTATAAACTCCCAGTAATTTATTGGGTAAATCACCAATGTTTCGACATGCCTTTTTCAGGGTAATGTCATGAATGCTTGAACCAGGTTATGTAGACAAACAGTGCAATTAGTGCAACCAATGACAATAGTGAGGGGTTAATTAGAATGAATTGAGTGAAACTGTTAAAAAACAACAGTTTACGGCATATTGAATATATTAGGCTATTGTTATCATATGGAAACATAATTAAATATTGTACATAACATTAGCATCAACATACATTATTGTTTGATTCAACTTCACAGATATATTTAATTGTTTCCTATTTCATTGAATTTTTTTGTTACATGTAATCTTTTGGTTCAACCATAATGCATAATCAACAGAGAAAGGGAATGAGAAAGATAGATATTATTGGTAAGGTGGCTTTGAAGGTTATGTCCTACTTTAACAAGTCATGTAGATAATGCATCTGCAGTGGCTGATATGGATTGTGTGTTGGTGGGTGGGACACAGCATTAGCAGGTCACAGTCCTTGAGGCCAGAATTGTTCTGTAATTGTATGTAATTTCTGCTGGTGTTACAGTAGCCTAGCTGTCACTCTCTGGTTGGTGTGTGTGTGTGTGTGTGTGTGTGTGTGTGTGTGTGTGTGTGTGTGTGTGTGTGTGTGTGTGTGTGTGTGTGTGTGTGGACAAGTGTTACTATACGTGTGAGTACCAAAATTCCTCAGAATAGTAAACCAACAAAAATTCAGAGAGGCGAGGATAATTTGCTGGCCCAATTACTATTTAAGGTTTAGGGGTTTAGGGATAGGATTAGGGTTTAGGTTTGGGGTTAGGCGTTAGGATGAGGTTTAGGGTAAGGGCTAGGGTTAGGGTTAGGGGTTAGGTTTTTGAATGGGAATCAATTGTTGGTCCCCAAAAAGTCCTCACAAGTATAGTAATACATAGATGTTAAACAGGCAAAGCGTCAATACAGGACTAAGATCCAATCCTATTATGACAGCTCTGACACTCGACGAATGTGGCAGGGTTTGCAAACTATCATGGATTACAAAGGGAAACCCAGCCACGAGTTGGCCAGCGACGTGAGCCTACAAGATGAGCTAAATGTCTTCTATGCTCGCTTCGAGGCAAGCAACACCGAACCATGCATGAGAGCACCAACTGTTCTGGAAGACTGGGTGATCTAGCTCTCCGTAGTCGATGTGAGTAAGACCTTTAAACAGGTTAACATTCGCATGGCCGCGGGGCCATACGGAATACCAGGACACGTACTCAGAGCATGTGCTGAACAGCTGGAAAGTGTCTTCACTGACATTTTCAACCTATCCCTGACCTTAAAGCAGGTAACACGCATAAATGACTATCGCCCTCTATCACTCACATCTATCGCCATGAAATGCTTTGAAAGGTTGGTCATGGCTCACATCAACACCATCATCCCAGAGACTATGGACCCATTCCAATTTGCATACTACCCCAATAGATCCAAAGATGATGCAATCTCTATTGCACTCCACACTGCCCTCACCCAACTAGACCAAAGGAATACCTATGTAAGAATGCTGTTCATTGACTACAGCTCAGTATTCAACACCATAGTCCCCTCTAAGATCCTCACCAAGCTCAGGACCCTGGGACTGGATCCTGGACTTCCTGACGGGCTGCCCCCAGGTGGTGAGGGAAGACAACAGCACATCCGCCACACTGACCATCAACACAGGGGCCCCTCAGGCGTGCATGCTTAGTCCTCTGCTGTACTCCCTGTTCACCCAGTACTGCGTGGCCACGCATGACAAAAATGTTCAAAATGCGCAACTTCATTTTTATGCTGATGATACTGTTATTTACTGTTGTGCCTCGTCTCTTACAAAAGCTTTCCAGAACTTGCAAACTGCTTTTTATACTGTTCAACATACCTTGTGTCAATTGAAGCTTATCCTCAATACTGACAACTAAACTAATGGTGTTTTCTAAAGCAAGAAATAGACCTCTGAACCTTTCACCTATTACTACCTGTCAGGGCAAGGAGATTGAGGTTGTAACCTCATATATATATATCTTGGAATTTTGATTCATGATGGCCTCTCTTTTAAAATGCATATTCAACAACTTACAAAAAAAATTAAGCTGAAATTGGGATTTTATTTTAGGAATAAGGCCTGTTTTTCTTTTGAAGCCAGAAGGAGGCTAGTATCAGCTACATTTATGCCTTTACTAGACTATGGGGATATTTTATATATGAATGCTTCCGCTCAGTGTTTGAGATCAATTGACACCCTTTACCATGGCACTTTGAGATTTATTTTAAACTGCAAAACCCTTACGCACCACTGCACTTTGTATACCAAGGTTGGCTGGCCTTCTCTAGTCACTCGTAGGCTCAGTCACTGGTATACTTTTATTTACAAAGCCATTTTGGGTTTACTACCTTTTTATTTGGCCATTTTTATTGTTCAGAAATGTGGTGGGTACTCTCTTTGTTCGCGGGACTTTATCCTGCTAACTGTTCCAAATGTCCGAACTGAATTTGGTAAAATGGCTTTTATGTACTCTGCGCCATCGTCTTGGAACGCCTTACAAAATACTTTTAAACTGGAAGAACTTGTCCCGATTGGTATTTTTAAATCACTGATGAATGATCTTGAGACTGATTGCCTGACCTGTCAATGTTTTTAATTTGCTTTTTTTGATTTTGTTATACTCTTGTGAATTCTATGGTGTTTAGTAGATTACTTGTAGTTTTCCATGTTGTTTGTCTGTAATTTTTGTAATGACTTGGCGCTGCCTATCTTGGCCAGGACGCTCTTGAAAAAGAGATTTTAAATCTCAATTAGCCCTTCCTGGTTAAATAAAGATTAAACAAAATAAATTAATGACTCCAACACCATGATCAAGTTTGCTGACACGACTGTGGTAGGACTGATCATTGATGAGGCAGCCTATAGGGAGGAGGTCAGAAACAACAACCGTTCCCTCAACGTGATCATGACAAAGGAGCTGATCGTGGAGGACTACAGGAAACGGAGGGGCAAGTGGAGCGGGTCAAGAACTTTAAGTTCTACGGTGTCCACATCACTAAGGAATGAACATGGTCCAAAAAACACCCACACAGTTGTGAAGAGGGCAGCGCCTTCTCCCCCTCAGAAGGCTGAAAAAAGCTTTAAAACGTTATACAGGTGCACCATTGAGAGCACCTTCACTGGTTCTTGGTACGGCAACTGCAAGACACCTGACCGCAAGGCACTACAGAGGGTGGTGAGTATGGCCCAGTACATCACTGGGGCCGAGCTCCCTGCCATCCAGGACCTCTATACCAGGCGGTGTCAGAGGAAGGCCCAAAAATTGTCATTGACTCCAGCCACCCAAGCCATAGACTGGTATATCTGCTACCATACGGCAAGTGGTATCAGTGCATAAATTCTGGAACCAACAGCTATTGTCTATTATCCTATTGGGGATACGGGGTAGCAATGAACCCCGAGACGGGATTGCTAGCAAGGCTGGAAATTCAAAACATCAAAAATCTAATAATTTCAATTTCTCAAACAATCAACTATTTTACACCATTTAAAAGATAAACATCTCCTTAATCTAACCACATTGTTCGATTTTCAAAGAGGCTTTACGGCAAAAGCATAAAGTTAGATTATGTTAGGACAGTACATAGCCACAAAAGTACAAACATCCATTTTCAATTCAAGGTCAGGCGTCACCAAAAGCAGAAACCAGCTAAAATTATGCACCAACCTTTGACAATCTCCATCAGATGACACTCCTAGGACATTATGTTATACAATACATGCATTTTTTGTTCCATCAAGTTCATATTTATATCCAAAAACAGCATTTTACAGTAGCGGTGAAATTCAGATTTTTTTCTTCTCTGAAATGCTTCCGGTGAACAACGTTACAATTTACAAAATTACTATTCGAAAACATTGGTAAATTATAATATTGTCATTCAAATAATTATAGTTTAACATTTCGTAAATGCTACTGTATTGCCAGATTTCAAAATAACTTTACTGGGAAATCACAAGTTGCAATAACCTGGGTGCTGTGCTAAGAACAATAGGCTAGGCTATATAGGTTAGCATCATCTTGTAACCATGTAATATCAATAATACTATTGTCAATAATCCCTTACCTTTGATTATCTTCATCCATTGGCACTTCCAGGAATCCCAGGACCACAACAAATGTGGTTTCTTTTGAAAAAGTTCATAATTGATGTCCAAATAACTCCAAGTTGTTCCATGTTGTTAGCGCTTCGGTGGCTACTAAAAAGTAGCGGGGGGGTGTGAAGTCACGGCGAAAAGTTAAAAAAGTTTTAAAAATAATCTATTTACGTTCGTTCAAACATGTCAAACGTTGTTTAGCATCAATCTTTAGAGCCATTTTTAACGTGAAACATCAGTAATGTTTCAACCCGACCTCTCCTGTGTCTAGAAAAACGTTTTTGAAAAATGTCTCGCGTCTCATGATTGCGCAGGTGCAGGCAATAATGGAAGTGACGACATCCCAGGGACGTCAACTTCCCTGCATTCTAATTCGATCTCTGTTCATCATAGACGCTTCAAACAACTTTATAAAGATCGCTGACATCTAGTGGAAGCCGTAGGAGTTGCGAAATGAATCCTTTCTCACTGTGGTATCTATTAAACAATGACTCAAAAAAAATAGTACAGCCACAAAAATCTTTTTTTCTCTCAGGTTTTCTCAGGTTTTTGCCTGCCATATGAGTTTTGTTATACTTCCAGACACCATTCAAACAGTTTTAGAAATTTCAGAGTGTTTTCTATCCAAATCTGGTAATAATATGCATATCCTAGCTTCTGAGTTGGTGTAGGTGGCAGTTAAAAATGGGCACACATTTTTTTCAAATTTCTCAATACTGCTCCCTAGCCGTATCCTATTGCCCAGTCACTTTAACCCTACCTACAGTGCATTCGGAAAGTATTCAGACACCTTCACTTTTTTCACATTTCGGTACGTTACAGCCTTTTTATAAAATGTATTAAATTAAATGTTTTCCTAATCAATCTACACACAATATCCTATAATGACAATGCGAAAAGAGTTTTTAAGAATTTTTTGCAAATATATTAAAAAGAAAAGACAGAAATACCTTATTTACACAAGTATTAAGACCCTTTGCTATGATACTCTAAATGGAGCTCAGGTGCATCCTGTTTCCATTGATCATCCTTGAGATGTTTCTACAACTTGATTGGAGTCTACCTGTGGTAAATTCAATTGATTGGACATGATTTGGAAAGGCACACACCTGTGGGTAGAGCTCAGAGACAGGATTGTGTCGAGGCACAGATTTGGGGAAGTGCACCACAAAATGTCTGCAGCATTGAAGGTCCCAAAGAACACAGTGGGCTCCACCATTCTTAAATGGAAGAAGTTTGGAACCACCAAGACTCTTCCTAGAGCTGGCTGCCCAGCCAAATTGAGCAATCGGGGGAGAAGAGCCTTCGTCAGGAAGGTGACCAAGAACCTGATGGTCACACTGAAAGAGCTCCAGAGTTCCTCTGTGGAGATGGGAGAACCTTCCAGAAGGACAACCATCTCTGCAGCACTCCACCAATCAGGACTTTATGGTAGAGTGGCCAGATGGAAACCACTCCTCAATAAAAGGCACATGACAGCCCATTTGAAGTTTGCCAAAAGGCACCTAAAGACTCACAGACCATGAGAAACAAGATTCTCTGGTCTGATGAAACCAAGATTGAACTCTTTGGTCTGAATGTCAAGCGTCACGTCTGGAGGAAACCTGGCACCATCCCTACGGTGAAGCATGGTGGTGGCAGCATCATGCTGTGGAGATGTTTTTCAGCGGCAGGGACTGGGAGACTAGTCAGGATCGAGGGAAAGATGAACGGAACAAAATACGGAGAGATCCTTGATGAAAACCTTCTCCAGAGCGCTCAGGACCTCTGACTGGGGTGAAGGTTCACCTTCCAACAGGACAATGACCCTAAGCACACAGCCAAGACAATGTAGGAGTGGCTTTGGGACAAGTATCTGAATGTACTTGAGTGGCGCAGCCAGAGCCCGAACTTGAACCCGATCGAACATCTCTGGAGAGATCTGAAAATAGCTGTGCAGCGATGCTCCCCATCAAACCTGACAGAGCTTGAGAGGATCTGCAGAGAAGAATGTGAGAAACTCCCCAAATACAGGTGTGCCAAGCTTGTATGGTCATACCCAAGAAAACTCGAGGCTGTAATCGCTGCCAAAGGTGCTTCAACAAAGTACTGAGTAAAGGGTCTGAATACTTATGTAAATGTGATATTTCCAGTTTTCTAAAAACCTGTCTTTGCTTTGTCATTATGGGGTTTTGTGTGTGGAATGATGAGGGGAAAAAACGATTTCATAAATTTAAGAATAAGGCTGTAACGTAACAAAATGTGGAAAAAGTTGAGGGGTCTGAATACTTTCCGAATGCACTGTGTACGTACATAGCTACCTCAATTATCTCTTACCCCTGCACACCGACTCGGTACTGGTGCTCCCTGTATATAGCCATGTTATTTTTACTCGTCATTGTTATTCGTTATTCACTATGTTTTTTATTGCGCCTGTCATTATTTATATTTTTGTTCTCTCTCTCTAACATCTGCATTGTTGAATAGCGACCCGTAAGCATTTCACTGTTAGTCTACATTTGTTGATTACAAAGCACGTGACAAATAAACTGTGATTTGATTTATACAACCGGATAAGACGTATGATACTATACGTCCTCTAATTCGTATGATATTGTACGACCGCTATTCCATTCAAAATATAACCTAACGTAACGTAACACACTAAATGGAGTGTCACATATTTAAGTATAGAATAATGCGAATTGCCCTGAGACCAAATTGGCATTGACATTACCGCATAACAGTATGGCTGACTGACACTGGCCGTCTCTTAGTATGCTTGCTTACACATTACAGTAGTAACTTCCATTCTATGAATACATTGATAATTGGGACTCTATTCAATCTGTATCGCTGAAGTATTTCAGATTGTGCGCTAGAAATGTTAAGGTCATTCCCGTTTGAGCCGACATAGGCAGCGTTTACCGTGAACGCAGTCTCCGCTAACGCGGGAACATTGCCTTCAAATTTCAATCGCACTGTAACTCTGAATTTCTGCGATATGGATTTAATAGAGCCCTTAGTCTGTGAAACAAATGTCCCATTTTACTCTCTTCGGGGATCTTTTGCTGTTCCTCTTGTTTACTCCTGAGTTAAAATGCTCTAGCGTGTACAGTTAGTGAGAGGGATGGCAGCAGGGCAACATCATATTCTGGATGCGTAGAATCATTCACCCATCCTGTTTGAAAGGCGTGTTTGAGAGCAGTAAAGCCTGAGGACTGGTGGACACTCCCTATGGGCTCACAGCTGCAGTCAGGAGAGAGCTGGGTCTTTGCCAGAACCTCTGCTTTCTGCTTTCACATGGAAATAACCGAGAGAAACAGCCAGGAGAGAGTAGATTGGTAATAACATAGAGATACAGGAGAGAGTAGAGTGATAATACACAGAGATACAGGAGAGAGTAGAGTGATAATACACAGAGATACAGGAGAGAGTAGAGTGATAATACACAGAGATACAGGAGAGAGTGGGGTGGTAATAACACAGCGATACATGTGAGAGTAGAGTGATAATGCACAGAGATACAAGATAGAGTAGAGTGATAATACACAGAGATACATGAGAGAGTAGAGTGATAATACACAGAGATACAAGAGAGAGTAGAGTGGTAATTCTGGTAATAGACACATTTTTTTAGAAGGGTTCAGCCCACAGACAGGCAATAATGTTAAAAACGTACATATGTGAAGAAATGAAAAATAGTACAGCAAAAAATGTAATAAGCATTATTTGTCCTGTCTGTCCCGTCTCCCCTCTCCCTCCCCCTTCTTAGTAAGTGCGACCAAACCCTATTCCCCCCTTGCTCCGGTGAATTAATTTGTATTGTATTAGTTGATGATTCAAATTTCGAGAGGACATTGAGATATTGTTCCAGAATCTTTTCCAATCTGTATTCTGTTGGTAGTCTTTAAAATCTACATTCCATACAGTTATTTCTGCCAATCATGTGTAATATTTCATTTTGAAAAGGAGTATGGTGGTGGTGATGGTTCACCGTGGGGCTTTTCAGCAGCAGTTGAGATCATAGCATCACTGCTCTTCATAATTCAAAGGTCCACCAAATGTCAGGGAAAAGATCCAGTATCTTGGCAACCACAGGCCAGTGGCGGGGTGCCGGACAGCAGAGGAGACAGACACTGTCATTCACACTGAGGATTTCTATTCCAAGCGCACACGCGCATGAAAACAAAAAACACGCGCGAGCACACACACACACACTCAGATACCATCCACATTGGGGATTTCTATTCCAGACACCTCCCCATATGGCTGTTTACATTGCTTATGAGCTTTCTCTTTCTTTCTTTATCTGTCCTTCTTACCCTTTCCTGTCTCTCCCCTCTTTTCTGCTTTTTCTCTCCCTCTACCCTCTCTCAGTCAAAACAAACTCAAACACTGAGGGGAGGAAGACTAATTACAGAGAGAAACAGGACTTAGCAAGCCACCTCACAGGAAGGGGCAAGGAGTTTGATGTGCTGTAGAAAAAGCCCTACAGCAAGCAAACACATATATATATACACACACACACACACACACACACACACACACACACACACACACACACACACACACACACACACACACACACACACACACACATCCCTCACAGTGAATTGGCTCTAGATTTGGCACAGGATAGCTTAATCTTGGCCTCTCCTCCACCCCCCAAGCCAGGGTCAGAGGTGGTGCCCGTGCCAGGGTATTGGGGGGGTACAGGAGGACTGGAGACCACAGCAGCCAGACAGAGATAGATGTACTGCTGGCTGCAGCTGGCTCCCTCATCATGGAACAGTGAGGGAGGGCTGGGGAGCCTAGATTATCCCTCACACACATAACAGAGCAGAACAGAACAGAGCGTAGGTAAGCCTATCAGTTAAGAGCGTTGGGCTAGTTACCGAAAGGTTGCTGGTTCAAATCTGTTGACGTGCCCTTGAGCAAGGCACTTAAACCTAATTGCTCTGAGTAAGAGCGTCTGCTAAATGACTGATATGTAAATGTAAGCAGAACAGAAGAGAGCTCCATAGAGGTGTGCTGCAGCTCAGGTAATACATACAGACATTGTGTTCAGAACCTGTTTTTCATTTGATTTATTAGGATCCCTATTAGCCGACGCCAATGGCTGGGGTCTGACACAGAACCAAAAATACATTACAAAAAAAAAAAAAGACTTTTACAATTGACATACATTTAAAAAACATTAACATGTAGTGTGTGTGTGTGTGTGTGTGTGTGTGTGTGTGTGTGTGTGTGTGTGTGTGTGTGCATCTATCAGTTACACATGAATGTGCTGAGGGACAAATCACATCCAATGAATTAGTTCTGCTCACCCAGGAACCACAATAACAACAAACATGTAGGTGAACATAATCACATTATACAAAATACATGTAAACAGACTATTTCTCATTGCTGAAGGCAGCTGAAATGGTGGAGGGAAACGGTTACATATAAATGACATATACATTTTGTCTAACACCATTGAGTCATATTACTGAGAAGTTGAAGATTCCAATGTTTTTGTTTAATCCAGAAAGTCAGGATGATGGTGCTGGGGATTCTGGATCAGAGAGGACATAGAGTTGTGCATACACTCTATCCCTGGGTTAGGCAGAGAGGCTTTAGCCATGTGAGTAGCCTACGTGTGAAACTGGCCTTTCAGCAGTCCTCTCTGACACTGGGATTAGGATTGGAACAATGTGTCTCCGGCGTGGGGAAGTGAAACCTGTCAGAATTAGAGAAGATTTAACCGAATTTAAGATCAAAACCAAGAGCTTTGACATCCTCTGTCAGAAGACTGTATCCGTTACTGAACGTTAGGATCCCAGCGAGGAAAAGCTGAGGTTTTATGGAGAAATAGAAAAAGGTTCAGTGGACTGTGACGTTCCATAGTCACTAGTTGAAGATGACATCTATTTAGAAAGGAGATACCACTTTGTAATTTACATTATCCATATGTGATTTTCACATCTTACACCATTGTAATTCTGCATGTTTCTACTGGCTACGTGTTCCATCCAGTGTTTGAAACTGTACATGCATGCATGTTACCAACAGTGGAGCAGTTGGCTTTCCTTCATGCCTGTGGTTGCAGACGGGGCAAACAAGGGGGATTACACATGCACGCTCGTGCACGAGAGCACGCAACCGCACACAGGCACACACGCGCAAAGCGGGCGGGTGTGTGGGTATATGCATGGGTATACACACAGAGATCTTGAAGGGCAGCCAAACCACACATCAAGCTGCAGTGGCAACTGGATCTGGAGAGTCAAGGGCTAACAACCCAGGACAAAGCTATTTATACAACCCACGGTGATGGAGTAAACACTTTATCTAGCTCTGCTCAGCCCCAGGCCCCAGCCCCATGCTCTGCTCACAGACCCATACAACGCATTACCCAGACAGGTCCCCGTAAACAATGGATTATCGCCCACCGTGTAATGATTTCACATACACGTCTCGGGCATTTATTCTTTTCTTTCTCGCCAGCCAAGTGATGGCTATGGATTTAGGGCGAGCTCAACGTGTCAAAACTAGCAGGTTGCGATTGAGGGATTGGGAAAAGAGAAAAAGAGGGAAAGCGACATGGCACTTACAGTTTATTAATTAAAGTTGCTGCATGGTTCAATACCTCTATGCCTGCCTGGCTGGCTGGCTGGCTGCATAGCATAGCACCTCTTATCAGCCCTGCTGGTGGCTGATCACTGAGATCTGGGGGGCAGATTAAGGCACCCTGTGGGAATCATTGGGGCTATTTATTCTCTTTCACCTTGGTCTCATTTCACAGCTCTTTGGGGAATGTATTGGACTGTGTAACTCACTGAATAGTCATATTTGGTGGCATTATAGACTCAATCATTCCAGACTCAGTACATGATTTCCAGTTGAGTTACTTTAGTGGTTTATGTTCAGCAAGGAAACAACCCATCCAGCAACTTAGCAAATATCATATAGCCAACACTTAATAATCTGCATTATACAGTGTGTTGTTTTATAATGGTGATGTATTAAATAACATAATGGGTCATAAGAAACCAAGCATAAAGCCTGCCACTGAGACATTCAATTTCCATCATAGAATGTCCTCCATTAGTATGCATGATGATTGGCAATGACACCAAACCCTAATGGCCCGGTGAGTTGTGGTTACCCAGGCTTGTTCCCCTACAGTCCTCCTTTCCCTCCACCCCCCTCATTTCTCCCAAAGTGTTATGTGTGTGTGTGTGTGTGTGTGTATGTGCGTGCGTGTGTGTATGTGCGTGTGTGTGTATTTGTGTGTGTGCGTATGTGTGTAGGTGCATACCAAGGTTTCCATTAGCCGGTAATAGCCGGCTTTTGGCCGATAAAATAAAATAGCCGATAGATAAAATTGGCACCGTCCAATGGTCCAAAATGGGCACCGTCCAAAGAAAAAAACTCCATTGAAAAATAATGCTTTTCAGCATATTCGTTGATGGAAATACCAGTTGATGGAAATACATTTGACTGGTCATGCTTATCGGTGTATAGGTTCATTTACATTATTTAGTGGAATTAAATTGGCACGTGTGTAGGCCTACAGTATATTCGTTATGTATGTTATTTATCACATGCATAAAGCATACAGATACAGAGCCTTTGAGCTGCTGCTACGGCATCTCAAACAGCAAATGCATAGGCAACGGAAGGCAGACTTCATCAGTGCGTCACACACCACTTTGCAATGAGCTGGAGGCAGTATGCACTTTGAAAACGTATTCTTAATTGTTTGAAACCTGAACATTTTACTACATATTAGGAGGCATGTCTTACCTTGCTTCAAAGTAACCTAGCCAAAATCAGACCATATCCACGGAGGCAATTATTCATATAAACTTCATGTCGTTGTCCAGTAGCCAAAGGCACAATCCTAGTTATACTAGCAACCCATGCTAGTTGGTGCATGTTCGATCTTCCCTCTTTCAAAAATGTCTCTGTCACATGAAACTGCTCGCATGTGTGGTGTGCTTTTGACAAAGGTGTTTTCCTGCTAATTGGTACGAACATTTGCATGTAGCCTACTGCCTTGTATGCATTGCTGTGCTTAAAAGGCAAATAAATAATAGTTCATCTAAATTTTAAGCTAAACGGTCTGATCTGTTGCATCAGACTCAGTGCTTTAAAAAAAAGATATCTATTTTTGCCTAGGCCTACTCGATGTATACATTTGGGCTCTATCGTCCCACAACTGTCCCAGAGTCTGTTTGGAACAGGCTATTTCTTTCTCATCAAGCTGACCAATAGAACAGGTCAACTTTTCTACTATGGGGGATAGTAAATTGACATAGGCTAGTGATTTTGCTGTTCATTACTCATCTTGTTGGCTGAGGAAAAGGAAATGTGGACAGTTATTCTCTTCAAAGTGTTCATCAGAATTCGGTAAGAAGGGCCGTACATAGTTGCATCCTAGACTTGCATGTTCTGTTAATATGAATTACCATAATCTACATGTGAGTTGTGTCATTCTGAGCACTGTGGGTGGACACCCTAATCAGGTGGGTCCGGTGTAATTTCTCAAGTATCAGGTAAATTAAAATGCTGCCGGTCAAATATCCAGCGCCACATTTTCCTAATACAAACCCTGGTGCGTAGGTGTGTGTATGTTTAAGCAGCCCCACCGTGGTGTGGATGTGCTAGCAGAGCGTTTGGTGGTTTCCAGGGCCGTTTGAGACAGTCTCCAGCTCCAATGCAGCTCCAGCCAGTACAGAGATTCGGCTCCACTCACCTTGAGCTCATTAACCTGCAGAGGCGCACGATAGATGTCCTCTCCTCTTCTCTCGCCACATTTTGGGAAGGTCGGAGTCGGGGAGAGAGGGAGAGAAATGCTCTGAACTGTGTCAGCTCTGGAAGGACAATAAACAAAATCCTGACAACCCGTCACCACCCACCAGTGGCTATAACAGCTCTCTACTGTGTTGCACTACATGTAATAACCTCTGTGTAGGTCCTTCAAGGACAACCTGGTTGGTCTGTAACTCTGCATAGGGACCTTCCTTCTCTAGGGTGTTTCTGATGTAAATTCACAGGACTGTATGCAGCAGTGCTATTAGGATGAAGCAGTTCCAAATCACGGCAAGGTGACTTGTAGCTGCTATTGTCAGATGGCCGTTGGTTTTGTTCAGCAAAGCGTGAAAGTGAGTTAAACGACCTGCTGAATTGTCCCAGTCGCCACGCTAAATGGAAACTAGAGGTAAAGCAAATACTGAAAGAAGAATGGGAGTAACACAGGTGTCGCTTTCATGTTTTCAGTGGTCCACAATTCAAGAATGACCGTACATAGAGAAATAGGACTTTGCCACATTTCGGTCACACAAAGAGTACAAAATATCCACAACAATGTTAGCTACACATGTTATAAGCAGAATATTAGAGCTTTGCACAGAATGGATGTGGTCATTTTTAGCCTTTTCGATGTTCTTGTCTATGTGGGCTTCCATGTGGTCTGTTTGTTTCGCTGTTTGTTTCTTTGTTTGCCTCTCTGCAGCTGAGCTAACAAGCGCCATTTTGCCTCGGCTCTCTCCCAGCGTGGTCCAATTAAAGCGTCTGATCAGGTAGAGCGGTTTAATGACGGTTGTGGTTGGTTCGGCCAGACGGGCGCTTCACTGGTCTGAGTCGACGGGTAGAGAGCATGCTGGGAGGTGGGGTCTGCACAACGTTGGTGTTGTGGCTCACTGAATTACTCTACAGACGAGGTAAAGTAACCCTCCCAGCCTCCATCCCTCTCAACAAGCAAGAGGAGGCAGGGGAGGCTGGTTGTTTATTGGAAATCCTTTATGTGAAGCAAATATCAAGCTGGATATCATCTCACATGTCTACCCACACATCGTCCAAAATTGTGTCTAATACAACTATCAAACTATGCAAAGGAAACAAACTCCAATTGTATCAAATTTGTCAACAATACAATTCTAAATGTTCTACTTCTTAACAATGGTCAAGGTCAACTATTGTACTATGCGTAAATGAAAAGAAACTATAAAGAAACAGAAACAAAGTAAGAGGATGAAATGCATTACCTTGAACAATATATCTGTAGTTCAAAATCAACACCTGTTCTGACTGCATGCAAGGCAAGGTTGAACCCCCCACCCCTCTCTCTGTCACTTTCTTTTACTGTCTATCATATAATGTCATGCACTAACAAACACAGACAAAAGGAAATCAAGTAGACACAAACACATGCCTGCAGTACATACACACATGCACACATAGAACATCTGTGACATGACCAACACAGCTGTTCATCCATTCTACACACACACACACACACACACACCAAAATACACATTGGGCCCATCCCACAGGTGCATGGGTGTGTTGTCTGACCCCTGACTCTCAGTGGAGGCCAGCGTCTGCTGAGGAGAACTTTAAAGGACCCCTAGCTGGAGTCAGGCACACACAAGGGCAGCCAAAGTCAGGCCCACTCCCATCGAGGGACCCCAGCATTTGGCAGAGCTCCGGAACCTGGTCCGGTCTTCTCTCTCTCTCTCTCTCTCTCTCTCTGTGTCTGTGTCTGTCTCTCTCTGTGTCTGTGTCTCTCTCTCTCTCTCTCTGTGTCTCTCTCTCTCTCTCCTCTCTGTGT
>NW_021823203.1:0-2500 GCF_901001165.1 Salmo trutta
GTCAGTGGAAGTCAGTCTAGTGTCCGTGGTCAGTCCAGTCTAGTGTCCGTGGACAGTCCAGTATAGTGTCTGTGGTCAGTCCAGTCTAGTGTCTGTTGTCAGTCCAGTCTAGTGTCTGTGGTCAGGCCAGTCTAATGTCCGTGGTCAGTCCAGTCTAGTGTCCGTGGTCAGTCCAGTCTAGTGTCCGTGGTCAGTCCAGTCTTGTGTCCGTGGTCAGTCCAGTCTAGTGTCTGTGGTCAGTCCAGTCTAGTGTCTGTTGTCAGTCCAGGCATTGGTCAGTGGTCAGTCCAGTCTAGTGTCCATGGTCAGTCCAGTCACTGGTCAGTGGTCAGTCCAGTCTAGTGTCCGTGGTCAGTCCAGTCTAGTGTCTGTGGTCAGTCCAGTCTAGTGTCCGTGGTCAGTCCAGTCTAGTGTCTGTGGTCAGTTCAGTCTAGTGTCCGTTGTCAGTCCTGACCTGGTCCTCTTGGCTCCTTTACATGGAATTGACCTGGTCCTCTTGGCTCCTTTTACATGGAATTGACCTGGTCCTCTTGGCTCCTTTTCCACTCACTCACTCACTCACTCACTCACTCACTCACTCACTCACTCACTCACTCACTCACTCACTCACTCACTCACTCTCACACACATTGGATGGTAGTAGCAGTACTGGTGGTAGGAGCAGTACTGGTAGTAGTAGTACTGGTGGTGGTAGTAGCAGTACTGGTGGTAGTAGTAGCAGTACTGGTGGTAGTAGCAGTACTGGTGGTAGGAGCAGTACTGGTAGCAGCATTACTGGTGGTAGTAGCAGTACTGGTGGTAGTAGCAGTACTGGTGGTAGTAGCAGTACTTGTGGTAGTAGCAGTACTGGTGGTGGTAGCAGTACTGGTGGTAGTAGCAGTACTGGTGGTAGTAGTAGTACTGGTGGTGGTAGCAGTACTGGTGGTAGTAGCAGTACTGGTGGTGGTAGCCGTACTGGTGGTAGTAGCAGTACTGGTGGTGGTAGTAGCAGTACTGGTGGTGGTAGTAGCAGTACTGGTGGTAGTAGTAGCAGTACTGGTGGTGGTAGCAGTACTGGTGGTGGTAGCAGTATTGGTGGTGGTAGTAGCAGTACTGGTGGTGGTAGTAGCAGTACTGGTGGTGGAAGTAGCAGTACTGCTGGTAGTAGCTGTACTGGTGGTAGTAGTAGCAGTACTGGTGGTGGTAGTAGTAGTACTGGTGGTAGTAGTAGCAGTACTGGTGGTAGTAGCAGTACTGGTGGTGGTAGCAGTACTGGTGGTTGTAGCAGTACTGGTGGTAGTAGCAGTACTGGTGGTAGTAGCAGTACTGGTGGTAGTAGTACTGGTGGTAGTAGCAGTACTGGTGGTAGTAGCAGTACTGGTGGTAGTAGCAGTACTGGTGGTAGTAGTAGTACTCGTGGTGGTAGCCGTACTGGTGGTAGTAGCAGTACTGGTGGTGGTAGTAGCAGTACTGGTGGTGGTAGTAGCAGTACTGGTGGTAGTAGTAGCAGTACTGGTGGTGGTAGCAGTACTGGTGGTGGTAGCAGTATTGGTGGTGGTAGTAGCAGTACTGGTGGTGGTAGTAGCAGTACTGGTGGTGGAAGTAGCAGTACTGCTGGTAGTAGCTGTACTGGTGGTAGTAGTAGCAGTACTGGTGGTGGTAGTAGTAGTACTGGTGGTAGTAGTAGCAGTACTGGTGGTAGTAGCAGTACTGGTGGTGGTAGCAGTACTGGTGGTTGTAGCAGTACTGGTGGTGGTAGTAGCAGTAGTGGTGGTAGTAGTAGCAGTACTGGTGGTAGTAGTAGTACTGGTGGTGGTAGTAGCAGTACTGGTGGTAGTAGTAGCAGTACTGGTGGTAGTAGCAGTACCGGTGGTAGTAGTAGCAGTACTGCTGGTAGTAGCAGTACTGGTGGTAGTAGTACTGGTGGTGGTAGTAGCAGTACTGGTGGCGGTGGAAGCAGTACTGGTGGTGGTAGCAGTACTGGTGGTAGTAGCAGTACTGGTGGTGGTAGCAGTACTGGTGGTAGTAGCAGTACTGGTGGTAGTAGCAGTACTGGTGGTAGTAGTAGTACTGGTGGTGGTAGTAGCAGTACTGGTGGTGGTAGCAGTACTGGTGGTGGTAGTTGCAGTACTGGTGGTAGTAGCAGCAGTACTGCTGGTAGTAGCAGTACTGGTGGTAGTAGCAGTACTGGTGGTAGTAGTAGTTCTGGTGGTGGTAGTAGCAGTACTGGTGGTAGTAGCAGTACTGGTGGTAGTAGCAGTACTGGTGGTAGCAGTACTGGTGGTTGTAGCAGTACTGGTGGTAGTAGCAGTACTGGTGGTAGTAGCAGTACTGGTGGTAGTAGTACTGGTTGTAGTAGCAGTACTGGTGGTGGTAGCAGTACTGGTGGTAGTAGCAGTACTGGTGCTAGTAGCAGTACTGGTGGTAGTAGTAGTACTGGTGGTGGTAGCAGTACTGGTGGTAGTAGCAGTACTGGTGGTGGTAGTAGCAGTACTGGTGGTGGTAGTAGCAGTACTGGTGG